>NW_008681068.1:0-3378 GCF_000695815.1 Acanthisitta chloris | reverse complement strand
CCCAGTCCCATTCCCAATCCCCTTCCCCTTCCCCATCCCACTCCCCTTCCCAATCCCATTCCCAATCCCCTTCCCCATCCCACCCAATCCCTTCCCCCACCACCAACTGGCCCATCCCCTCTACTCCCTTCCCGCTCCACTCCCTTTCCCCCTTCCATTCCATCCTTGCCCGCATTACCATTGGTGGGAATGGCTCCCAATCCCATTCCCAATCCCAATCCCAATCCCAGGGCTACACACTGGTGGAGTATGAGACCTACAAGGAGGCTCAGGCAGCCATGGAGGGGCTGAATGGGCAGGAGCTGATGGGTCAGGTCGTCAGCGTCGACTGGTGCTTCGTGCGGGGCCCCCCCAAGGGAAAACGGAGGTGAGCGGCGCGTTCCGGAGCCTGGGAATGTTTTCCCGAGCTTGGGAATGCCTCAGGATCCCAAGGGGAAGAGCCAATGGAAATGGTCTTCAATTTGGTTTTGCTCTTTCTCTGCCTTTTGGCCTGTTTTTCTTCTCTTTTTCTTGTCTTATTCTTTGTTTTTTCTTCGTTTTTCCTTCTGGGTTTTCTTCCCTTTTTCCTTCCCTTTTCCTTCTGTTTTTTCTTCCATTTTTCCTTCCCTTTTCCTTCCTCTTTTCCCTCCCTTTTTCCTTTCATTTATCCTTCCCTTTTTCCTTCCATTTTCCTTCCCTTTTTCCTTCCATTTTCCTTCTCTTTTCCTTCTCTTTTCCTTTTCTTATTCTTCCCTTTTCCTTCCCTTTTCCTTCCCTTTTCTTTCCCTTTATTCCTTCCCTTTTTCCTTCCCTTTTCCTTCCCTTTTCCTTCCCTTTTCCTTCCCTTTTCTTTCCCTTTATTCCTTCCCTTTTTCCTTCCCTTTTCCTTCCCTTTTCCTTCCCTTTTCCTTCCCTTTTCTTTCCCTTTATTCCTTCCCTTTTTCCTTCCCTTTTCCTTCCCTTTTCCTTCCCTTTTCCTTCCCTTTTCTTTCCCTTTATTCCTTCCCTTTTTCCTTCCCTTTTCCTTCCCTTTTCCTTCCCTTTTCCTTCCCTTTTCTTTCCCTTTATTCCTTCCCTTTTTCCTTCCCTTTTCCTTCCCTTTTCCTTCCCTTTTCCTTCCCTTTTCTTTCCCTTTATTCCTTCCCTTTTTCCTTCCCTTTTCCTTCCCTTTTCCTTCCCTTTTCCTTCCCTTTTCTTTCCCTTTATTCCTTCCCTTTTTCCTTCCCTTTTCCTTCCCTTTTCCTTCCCTTTTCCTTCCCTTTTCTTTCCCTTTTCCTTCCCTTTTCCTTCCCTTTTCCTTCCCCTTTTCCTTCCATTTTCCTTCTGTTTTTTCTTCCCTTTTTCTTTCCATTTTCCTTCCCTTTTTCCTTCCCCTTTTCCTTCCCTTTCTCCTTCCTTTCTCCTTCCATTTTCCTTCCTTTTTTCCTTCCCTTTTCCTTCCCTTTTTCTTTCCATTTTCCTTCCCTTTTTCCTTCCCCTTTTCCTTCCATTTTCCTTCCATTTTTTCTTCCCTTTTTCTTTCCATTTTCCTTCCCTTTTTCCTTCCCCTTTTCCTTCCCTTTTCCTTCCCTTTTTCTTTCATTTTCCTCCCCTTTTTCCTTCCCTTTTTCCTTCCATTTTCTTTGTTTTTTCTTTCCTTTTCTTTCCCTTTTTCCTTCCCCTTTTCCTTCCATTTTCCTTCCCTTTTTCCTTCCATTTTCCTTCCCTTTTTCCTTCCATTTTCCTTCCCTTTTCCTTCCCTTTTTCCTTCCCCTTTTCCTTCCCTTTTCCTTCCCCTTTTCCTTCCCTTTTCCTTCCCTTTTTCTTTCCATTTTCCTTCCCTTTTCCATCCCTTTATTCCTTCCATTTTCCTTCCCTTTTCCTCCTGTTTTTCCTTCCCCTTTTCCTTCCCCTTTTCCTTCCCTTTTTCCTTCCCCTTTTCCTTCCCTTTTCCTTCCCCTTTTCCTTCCCTTTTCCTTCCATTTTCCTTCTCTTTTCCTTCCATTTTCCTTCCCCTTTCCTTCCCTTTTTCTTCCCTTTTTCCTTCATTTTTCCTTCCCTTTTTCCTTCTCCTTTTCCTTCCCTTTTCCTTCTCTTTTTCCTTCCCCTTTTCTTTCCCTTTTTCCTTCCATTTTCTTTGTTTTTCTTCCTTTTTCCTTCCCTTTTCCTTCCCTTTTTCCTTCCCCTTTTCCTTCCCCTTTTTCCTTCCCTTTCCCCTCCCTTTCCCTTTCCTATTCCTTTTCCCTCTTTTCCCTTTTCCTTTTCCCACTTTTCCCATTTTCCTGGCAGGGGCGGTCGCCGTCGGAGTCGCAGTCCGGATCGACGCCGTCGGTGATCTCTCCAACTTCTCCTCCTCTTCCAAACCCAACTGGGAGCAACTGGGAAAACTGGGAAGTTCACCCCCAACATCAAAGGAGTCCAATCAACTCCATCCAACTGGGATTTAGGGAATTCTGGCATCTCCACGGGAAACAGCAACTTCCTTCCCTTGGGATTGGGAAATCCTTCCCAACTCCATCCCAGGTGCTTTTCCCAGCAAACCTTCCCCCAGTTTCCCATGGGATTTATCCCTGGGAATTCCTTGTTTTCTGTTAAATATTGGATTATTTTTTTTTTTTTTGTGTATCTTTAGTCTCTTTTCTTTCCTTGAATTCTCCCAAATCTTTCCCTGGCTCCAAAAGGAGCTAAATCCTCCTGTTCCCAAATATTCCCAACACTTGGAGTCATGGAGCTGCATTGGAGCTTTTATTGACAGACACTGACAGGTTCTTCCCCCCCTCCCCTGCCCCCCAAAATCTTTGAGACCCCCAGACATGGGGCAGGTGGATCCATAGGGAAGAGCTGCTGGGAAAGAGGAGGAGGAAGGAGATCTTCTTTGGGGAGAGGAAGAAATTCCCTCGGGAATTTAAGGTGGTGTAAACCTTAGCAGCAATGGAAGAGTCGCCCTCAGTAGGTTCCAGAGTGAACACTTTCCAAAACTGCACTCAGAAACCCTTTGGGGGGATCATTTTGGGGGGTCCCCAAAGCTGCTGGGAGGGAGGATGAGGAGGGAGATGTTTTTTTGGGGGGAGAGGAAGGAATTCCCTTAGGAAATTCCTGAAGGAATTTAAGGTGGTGTAAACCTTAGCAGCAATGGAAGAGTCGCCCTCAGTAGGTTCCAGAGTGAACACTTTCCAAAACTGCACTCAGAAACCCTTTGGGGGGATCATTTTGGGGGGTCCCCAAAACTGCTGGGAGGGAGGATGAGGAGGGAGATTTTTTTTTGGGAGAGGAAGAAATTCCCTCGGGAATTTAAGGTAGTGTAAACCTTAGCAGCAATGGAAGAGTCGCCCTCAGTAGGTTCCAGAGTGAACACTGCCCCAAACTCCACTCAGAAACCTTTGGGGGGGATCATTTGGGGGGTCCCCAAAACTGCTGGGA
>NW_008681067.1:0-1744 GCF_000695815.1 Acanthisitta chloris | reverse complement strand
ACCATTTCCTCTTGGATTTCAGGGATGCCTATTTGGCTTTCTAGCTTTGTCTGTCAGCTCTAGAGCCCAGCTGTCTTTAGGACAACCTGCCCTACTATTAAAAACTGATGCAAAGAAGGTGTTAAGTACCTCAGCCTTTTCCTCATCTTGGGTCACTCTGTTCCCTCCCACGTCCAACAAGGAATGAAGGTTTTCCTTGCCCTTCCTTTTGCTATTATGTATTTATAGAAACACGTTTTTGCTATCTCTGACAGAAGTGGCCAGATTTAATTCAAATTATGCCTTTGTCTCTCTAATTTTCTTCCTACATGACCTAACTATATCCCTGAACTCTTCTTGAGTAGCCTGCCCTTTTTTCCACAGTTGGTAAATGCTCTTTTTTTTCCATAATTTCCTGCAAAGTCTCCCTGTTCAGCCAGGCCAGCCCCCTTCCCCGCTGGCTTGCCTTACGGCACAACAGCACAGCTGTTCCTGTGCCTTCAATACTTCCTTCTTGAAGTATGTCCATCCCTCCTGGACCTTTTTGTTTCCTTTTCTCAGGGTACACTTTGAACCAGACTTTTGAGCAGGCCAAAGTCTGCTCTTTGGAAGTCTAGGGTAGAAGTTTTATTGACAGCCCTTCTTGCACCCCTGAGTATTGAAAACTCCATGTGCCTTTTATCTGCCTGGAGAACAGAAGCCTTTTCACAGCTTTGAGCCTTGTATTGCTACTTCTTACGGATCAACCAAACCCAGAAACTATTACTAAATGTACACTCCTCCCATACAAAACAGCCCATATAAAAAAAACCCTCTCACCTCGTCCAAAGCCACCACGAAATTCTTTAACCCCTCCACTTCGCGCCCTGGAAACTTCTGCATTTCCTCCTTGGAAACCTGCAGTACAGCATGATATACAGTAAGTCAGTCTGTCCAATTCTGCATGTGTCTTTTTTCGGACTGGGGAACAGAAGCCTTTTCACAGCTTTCAGCCTTGTATTGGTACTTTTTAGGGGGCAATCAAACCCAGAAAGTATCACCAAATGCACACTGTTCCCTTATGTGCTGGTTTCAGCCACGATGAAGTTAGTTGGTTTCTTTTCCTTCTCAGTAGCTGGTACAGTGCACTGTCTGGATTCAGAATGAGAATACTGTTGATAGCATACCCATGTCTTGATTTCTGCTAAGTTGTGTTTATCTAGAATCAAGGACATTTTCTTTCCTATGTCTCATGCTGTTCTGCCAGTGAGAAGGTACACAAGAAAACTGGGAGGGAGCATAACCGGGACAGGTGACCTGAACTAGCCAAAGGGATACTCCACACCATGGCACATCATGCCCAGTCTATAAGCAGGAAGGGCCGATCTGGGGGGAGGTTCGGGGTTGCGCTGCTCCGCGGGTGGTGAGCAATTGTATTGTGCACCGCTTTGTTGTCTTGTTGCGTTTTTTACCGCTTTCACTTCCTTTTTAGTATCCATTAGTGTGCTGGTTTGAGCTGAAGTAGAGTTAACTTTCTTCACAGAGGCTGGTATGAGGCTACGTTTGGGTTGTGTGCAGAACACAGAGCTGATAATGCAGAGATGTTTTTGTTATTGCTGAGCAGAGCTTACACGGAGTCAAGGCCTTTGCTGCTTTCCGTACTGCCACGCTGGCAAGGAAGTTGGGGATGCATGGGAGACTGGGAGGAGACACAGCTGGGACAGTGACCCAAACTGACCAAATGGCATCATGCTCAGCATATATAAGGTTGGAGGAAGAAGGAGGA
>NW_008681066.1:16740-21893 GCF_000695815.1 Acanthisitta chloris | reverse complement strand
TTCTCCCAGGCAACCAGCAGTAGGACTATCAAGCTCTGTTTCTCCCACCTTGTGTATGACAGAAGGGGCCATTAAGACTAAGTTTACTAAGAAGCTAAAGAATAAAGAGAGCAGAATCTCTCAAGCTCTTCTACTGATGGCATAAAAGCCAACATGGTTTGGTGCTATTGGTGCACTGGCTATCTCTAATTATTTTGCAAAGCCTATAGATTAATAGGACTAACTCCTAGAAGAGAATGAGAACCTCCCATCGGTTAATAAATGGTATTGCTTACTTGGAAGGCTAGGTCAATTAGAAGGTTCTATGGATTCCACCAAAGAAAAGAAAGCAGAGAGATTAACACACCTAGCACTTGTCTTTTATATTATATATTAGTCAAATTAACTGAGGAAAGTTAAAAATGGGATATATGAGGGCTAAAAAATGTCTTCATTGTGAGTTTTATAAATTAGACAACTAAAGTTCATTTAATCAACTCTCTTTTTTCACCCTTTTCCTCTTGTTTGGAGAACAATATTCCCAGGCCAGACAGTCATGCACAATATCTGTTTGGCTTGCCATGGACTACTGGGCAGCCTTAGGCATGCAAGATGTTCATTAATGCTTGCTCGCTGCAGGTCTCCCCTGTGTTCACCCATGAACACCTTTTTCTCTTGCTTCCGAACAAAATACTGTGTTTGTATCGAAATTCTCACAGCTGCATCTTGCAGAAGGACTCAGAGTGCACAGCTGCTCTCTGCTTCCACCAGCTTCTTTGTAACTCGATGCCCACGAGACATTGTTCTGGGAAACACTGAGGACAGATAGCAATTAGATATTTCTAGTAGCCTGTAGTGAGTGCCAGATGTACAATTACCTCTAGGTACTATCAACCACATGCAGCTTGAAATCCTGCTTGCAAAGAGAAAATCATACAGATTTTCAGGTTCATGAGGAAGCTTGTAAATAATTTTCTATATTCTCCAAAAGCATTTGTGCATTTCTTTGGAATTTGCAGTTTATTAAATAGCTAAATGTGATGAGAAATGCAGGCAAAAGAATCTAGTGGAGTTGGAGGCCATATTGGTGAGAGCATTCACAGATGCCTCAGGGAAGCTGTCTGTAATGGGAATATCCCTTGGGATCAAATTCTTCCAAAGAAGATTGCAAATCTCCCTGGTAAGTGCAAGCAAACTGATTCACAAGTTGAAAGGTTTCATATTTTATGGCCTTTTCACCTCATACTTGTCAAGAATGGTCTATAAATGAAATCTTACTAGCTAAGCCTCTCTCCTGACTTTCTCCATGTGCTCCCTCAGTTCCCCTTTGCTAACAACCTGGCCTTACTGAACCAGGATATCTACCTTGCTTCTAGCAACCTACCTTGATTGTTTCATGTTTAGTCTCGCTCTTCACTGTAACATCCACTGATATTGGTGCCTATGTATTCATCCCTATCTAGCTGCATGTGTGCTTTAATTTATTTTTTTACAAAATTAATTAAAAGCATCCAGAGTTGCCTTATCTCCATCTCTTGTTTTATTTTTGTTTCCACTGTCCTTTACCTGAAAGGCCTGGACAAGTGTTATAGACATTTATGCAGAGTTAAAATGACAGCAGAGAAAAATATCAATAGGATTTGGGCAGGATTTACAAAGTGACTTTATTTTGTCTGAAGTGGTCAAGGGAGCTTGTGTTCACGTATAAAGTAGACTGTTCAGACAACTGGGGATTTTGCAAACCTAAACCTGGACAAATAGCAGATTAGGGTGCTAAGTGACTGCTGAGATCATGGGGAGGTTGCTGGATAAATTGCAAACCCAGATTTAGTTGTGTAATTTCACCTCCACAACTGATTTAGTGAAACTAAGTCTAGATATAAATATATATGTATGGTGGTGATGCAATAACTCTGAAACAAGCCCCAAAAGTCAAATGACCTTAATAACTCAAGATTTTTCTAATGAGTTGTCTTAAATTGTGTAAAGTCAATAAAAATTAAAATAAAGGTTTCATATGTAATAAGGATAATAAAACTTACTATTTGAATTGAAGATAATGAGACAATATGTCTGTTAAACATCATGGTTGTGGTCTGTTAATCTGAGACAGGATTTTTCCAAACAGTTTTCCATTAACTCTTATTCATTAGTTCCTACTGGTACCCCCTCAAAGACTGGTATTTCGTTGATGTGACTGTTGCTCATTTATAAATGGCAAAAACTGTTAGTCCTCCACTAGAAGTTATTTTCCTCCTGGCTGATGGTGCAGCTTCCTACCATTATGCTGAACATCACCAGAAAGCATTTGATTGTTTAAAATGCAAAATGTCTGTGCATGTTGCTCCTCCAATAATGTAACAATAATTTTGCAATTCTGTCTGTAATTCCAAATGTTTGCAGCAACTTCCTTATGTGATGGTATCTCATCAGTAGATCACATTAATATGTGGATAATGAATCCCAAAAGCTGAGATCTGTGAGACTGAACATGGAATTATTTTTCCCAAAACTGGTTTGTTTTACACAATGTTTGAAATAGTGGTAAATGTTTTCATCAGCATGTGTAATGGCAACCTCTTCAATAAGATAACTGGCTGATTTTGTACAGATTTCAAAAGAGATTTGTTATAGTTTTAAAATACTTTGGGTCTAAATAGGAGGAAGGGAAGTGAATGCTCTCATGAAACATCTGTTCTTTGTTGCTACTAAAAAATTCAAGAAGTTGGCACATTTTCACTCAAAATAAATCTTGAAAAATTATGGACAACTCAAATAAAACTTGATGGAATTCTTGCTTTTCTGAAAGGCAATCATAGCCTCCTTAAACTTCAGCTTCTATTGCAATAGCTAAAAAGAGACATAACTTGGAATACATTTGCCAAAAGGATAAATCACAAAATCAAACCATTATTGTGTTTGGTATAGAAGATAGTCTCTTTTCTCATAAAACCATTTCCTTTTTTGAAAAAAAATCAGAAAGTACTATGCAATCTTTTCAACTTCCTACCTTGGCTTTGGGAATTAGACATACAACTCAGGATATCTTAGTGATCCTAGCTGCCACAAAGTATGAAAGAGGTCCATGCAAGAATATACAGTAAGGTCATGACTTACTCATGGGGCATACACACCTCACAAAACTCACTGATTTCCCAACTGCTGTTACTTTGGGACACTCTACTGAAACTGGATTCATGGTTACTTCCCAAAATTTTAGAACTAAAAATAGTTGATTTAATCAATCAGAAAGTTGGATACAAATGTTTCAAGGCAGAGGAATCTCTATTAGTTTTAACTTTTTTGGTATCGAGGGAAAAGTATAGCATCCATCTTAAAAAGTAGTTATTAAAAAAAAGATTGTCTCCCCATCTTACAATAGTCTCCTGTTATCGGTTGCTGTTTTGTGAAGTGTTGCTGGTATCAGAGCATTGTACACAAGTTTAAAGATGCAGTCAAAACCAGTGTCATGAGTTCATGGAAACTGTCTACAAGGGATTTGTCTGATGCTTTATGTAATTTGTTGACAGTAATATTATGAAAGTCCTAGAAGAAATCTGTCCAACAGATGCAGATGGTCCCTATCCAAAGTGGACTGTACTCTGTGACTCCAAGTTTGGGATACACCTGATCTAATTTCAGATGTCTGCAATGAGATTCATATGAGTCATTTGGATGAGGTAAATCCCACCCTGCAAATGCTTCTTTCATTCTGTTGACTATAAAGGCTGTCTAATACAAATTGGTTCAGTGATAAATGTTTACTTAAGAAAGATGAATTTCATTGCTACTGGTATGTTTGCATCAAGGACAAATGTCCACTACAAATGTCCCTGTGTTTGTTTTCTGCAAAACAATGGAAAATATCATCTGGAATAGAAGTTAGTTTGATGTGGGTGTCCTAAAAGCTATCACCAAACTTAAAGAGAATTTTCATTAGACTTATAGCATGCTTGTAGGGCCATATTACTAGTGTAATGTGAAAATAATCTTGCAAAGGTCAATAGAGGGAAACTGCTGACATTATATCTATGGTCTCAAATATTCTGCTTTTGGCAATCTATTGCTACAATTGCATACATATACTATAAAAAGGAATTTTGAAATTCTGTTAATCATATATCAGACTAATTTAAAGTTACATTTTGTAAACAATTATTTTCTTTGTTTCTTCAAATGTTTTAGAGACTAATTCCTATTGTTCCCAATACCTTTGAGGGTCTAGAATTTAATAGATATATTCAGGATTGCCCATAAGTTCCTTCAACCATCAAAATCACTAGTCAATTAATAGATAAGTTGCTATGTGCATATTTTAATAATGCAGATATGCAACTTTCTCTTTTGCTCAGCCTCATGAAAAACAAAGGGAGTTCCATTTTAGTCTTGTAAAATCTGATTAAGTGAAAGGAAAATTAGATGCATGTTGCTTCCTTTCCTAGGTTCCTCCAAACTTATTTGTTTCTGGTTTGATTTTTACAATGACATTAAAAATACAGTTAAAATGGAGTATAAACCAAAAAACTCTAATTATAATTCACTGTTAGGAAACAAGATTTTGAGAAAATGGAAACAGTCTAATCAAGAGGATCAGAAAAGTTGTCTCTCAGTTTCATGAGGCTTTAGAAAATCTAATAAAATTGGGAAACTAATAAAATTTAGCAGTTGCATGAATTGTCCAGAACCTGAAATAGTTTAGCATAAATAACAATTAATACTAATCTCTGCATGGAAATGTTACACCATGAAAACAAAGGTTATATTTCAAGCTTAACAAAAAACTTAGCTATACAGACATCTTCCAAGTAAAGAAGACAATACAGGGTGTGTCAATGTGGAAGGATGGAGAAGAACATACATCTGCAAACCACAGACGCCACAGTACAACCCAGCCATGAATAAATTTACCCAGCTGGCAGAAAGCAAAGCTCAGATCAAGACCAAAACTGCCAAACAAAATTATTCTGGTTCAAATAGATAGTTTCAGACCTGAAGCTGTCCCCAAACTCTTCCCAGATGTCCTAACCCTAGTCAAACATTTCACTGTGGAGTCATACTGTGAGGCCTATCCAGCTTGTTTATTCAGGGCTTGAGTAGGGGAGATGAGTTCCAGCAGCTTGGAAGGGTATGTCTGGAGAAATAGATGAGGCACTGAGCTGCTCCAGGACTTTGCA
>NW_008681066.1:0-16718 GCF_000695815.1 Acanthisitta chloris | reverse complement strand
GGAAAGATAATAATACTTAGGCATGCATTTCCACAGAGCATGATTCCAAAAGCATTTAAAATACATTATTCCCATGTATTTAAATTACATTATTCTTGTAAGGAGACAGCTAATGGACAAGTTATTAAATACTTCTCTGGTACATATCAAAATACTCCACACAATTACACAAGAATGTGTGTTGCAACACATTCTGTCTGTACCTTTATCACATACAATCCAAAGACTGACAGATTGCTCCCGGTGAGAACTAGTCATTAAATCAGTGCAGCATTTGCTTCAAATAAATAAGCACATCTTATTTCAGGCAGTCCTGCAATTGCTTGATGATGATCACATTAAAGTGAGAATAAAATTTATGAAACGCAAATAAATTCTGACCAAACTTTTGCTCTGTTCTCAAATATGTAATAAACTAATGTTTTCAAATGGATCTGAACTCTTAGTATGGGTTATGATGGACCTGGAGAAGAAACAACATTTTTTTCCACAGTTCTGCATCAGGTTCACATATAAGTTTGCATTCTGACAGTCTACCAGGAGTGTGTACCATTTCCCCAGGTACTCTTTTGTAAGGAGACCTGAGGCTGTAAACTTGTGACACTGTTCCCCAGGGCACAGTGTTAAATCCCAATCTGAAGAGCCACATGCCAAAACAACGAAATAACCTGGACTATGCACTGACTCTGCAGCTGAGGCTAAGATAGCAATACTAACCTTTATTTAAAGAAATAAGGACTTCATGAAGGCCCTGATAGACTGGGAGCCTGATGCAATGACCTAGCCATATGTCTGGCTGTTATTGAGTTCTGAGTTCTGACCTGGCCTTTGATTCTCGTGGCCTCTGTGGTCTTGGACAAGTTGTTTCTGTGCTCTGTGCCTACAGAAGGGAGCAATAATATTCCTCCTTCTTCTCTTCCTCCTCCTCCTCCTCCTCCTCTCCTTCCTCATTCTCTTCCTCTTCCCAGAGGGGTTATGCAAATTCATTAGCGACTGTTTGTGAAGGGCTTTGAAGTAGAAAATCACACCATAATTGCTAAGTATTATTTAATAGCTCCTTTATAGTAGGAATTTCCTTCTGAATTACCCTGCTTGATGTTTCATTAAAATGAAATCATGCTCACTTGCAAATTGTAGTGGTAGGTCATATGCTTGTCAGTATAATGAAGCATGAAGAATTATAGACATCTCCACCTAAATAAATTAATTTGCAAGAAGTTATCACTACTGGGGTCAGACTGTAGGTCTCTAGTTTCTCACATCCATGACACTAGTCATATACTGATTCTAATTTATTTTTATTGACTGTTGTAGCATTAATTTGAAACTACTCTTTTCATCAATACCATCAAGGATTCTTTTCCTTCTTAGATTAAATATCATTATTAGCCTGTGTGTGATCTATAAATTAAATATCGGAGGTTGAAACAGAATTATCATTTACAGTAATTGCATTCTGTGCAACACTGACAAATAACAGAGGGTGAAAAATAAGGGGAAAGAAAACATGAAGTTGTGCTGCTTGGCATTGCTATGGGGCAAGAACAATCTTGTAACCTTTAGGCTGCAATTTTATGAAGGTGAGCATAGCAGTACTGTGCATGGACCACCACAAATTCTGCTCCAGGTTAATTTGTGGTTTGGACTCTAGAGTGGTGTCTCCACTGCTGGATGAGAGTGCCCTGTGCTCTTATTCCCCAGATAAAGGCTCAGGCAGCTATGTGGGGTCAGGGCAAGCATCTGGGAGCTTGGACTTTGGAAAGCACCATTTATCCCACAGCTGGATGCAGAGCATGATTCCAGTGGTGCTGGGAGGTAGACAGGCCATTCTATAACTCAGAGAGCAACAAGTTGGTTTTTTCCTACACTGGCATCCTGGCTGTTCTACTTTAATTCATTATTTATTTCAAGATGTCTAGCCTTACCTAGCACTTAAAAAAAGTGGATATTCTTTTAAGTTCATATTTCTCTAATACTTCACCACATCTTTGTATAATAACTCTAGAGAATTAGTTATGAGGAAGCGAAGACAATTTATTTGACTCATAAAAATAGTGTTTTGATATGCAAGTTTATTACTCTTTGGAATAATTTTTGGCTCATGAGTAGGAAGCATCTTCAAGTTATTGCTTTACAAACATGGTTTTCTATTAACAGCTACAAAACTAGGAAAACTTTCAGGAGAAATATAAAGATACAGAAATAAAGCATGAACTTTTGCATACTTTTCCTAGATTTTTTTATAGTAGTCCAGTATAAGGATTCTATGTAGTGGAACAAAGAGTAACCATCAATATCTGTATTCTCAACTAAAAGGAACATAACAGGGAAATAATTTCACTTTGAATGAAAAGACATTCTTGGGCCCTGCATTCCCCAAATGAAAACTGATATTCAGGAGAGATAGCAAAACTTAATTTTCTGGAGAGCAGAACATGTTGCTAAGTGTGTATGGCACCAGTGCAGTGGGAAAATGTCTGGACATGCTATTTGCCAAATAACTGTTATTTATGAAGGAATAAATCCAAACTCATATCCTACTGCCTTGGCACACTGGGTGACCTGAAAAAATGAAGACAGTTGCTGACCCTGGTCTTGATCTACCTTAGGTAATTAGAGAAAAGAGCTGAAAGAAGATTTTCCTAGTAAATTCAAAAAGAATGTGGGTTGTTTTCTTTAACTTTCAGTATTGCAGTGTATCATTTTTGCTATCCCCAGACAGTCTGGGATTTTTTTTGGGGAGGGTGTTGTGTTTTTGTTTGTATTTATTTGTTTTAATGAAAAACCACTGAAAACCATATAAAATGGAAGAAACAGTGAAGCTGGGAAACTTATAGTTGAAATTTTTCTTTTATTTCCTGAGCTACAAAAAAAAAAAAAAAAAGCAGACGAACATAAAATCAATAAACACATTAACATAATAGATGCAAATAGTCATTCAGTCAGTTGCTAAAATTAACTTTTGCTCCCGCAGATCACAAAGGTGAGTTGAATATTGCCCTCTTAGCAGGGGGAAAACCAATGACAGAGAGAGAGAGAGAGAGAGAGAGAGAGAGAGAGAGAGAGAGGGAGAAAGAAACAGCTCTGAGTATTAAAATGAAAACCTTGCATCCTTAGATGGTCCAAACTGGCTGACCACTTTTCCTTCTCAGAGGAAAAGTTTTTCATATGTGGTTCCTCTTGGAAATGAGTTTCTCTCCTATGACTGAACTCCTCTGTAACCAAAGAGACTTACCTCTCTCTGCAGGCTGCTAGCAGTGGTGTCATCTAGAGCCCTGAGACTTCATTTGGCAGTCAGAAGTAAGAACCTATCAGACAAATCAGTTGTACAGCTCCAGTTTTTCCTGTGTTATTGAATCAATGATAATTGCAAAATCTTCTCATTTAGAAAAAGGAAATGAAAAGTACATGTGTACCCTGTTTAATGTTGGCATTTTTTTATTTGGCACATGATTCCTTCCATACAAATTAAAGGGAGAAACTCTATTTGCCCATTAATTGCCTTACCTACTCTTCACATAGCAAGAGAGATTTTGTCTCTTTATTTCTGTGTAAATTTTTTGCACATTTTCCTCCTGAATAGCTGTTGCACAATAATTCTTGAGAATATAAATATTCACCCTTTAAAAGTTTGTTAAGGATATTAGAATACAAAGTCTGCTTTGCTTCGTACTGAAATGCCCATATTTCACACACACCCCAGCCCATCAGTTATTCAAAATTATTTCAGGTCATGCTCAGTTTAAAAATTAATTGAAAAGAAATTAGTCCCACAAGGGCATAGCTGTGATCTGTAATTTTGACTGACAGTGGGATAAAAGGCTGTGGATTTTATCACATCACTTTTAAAAGCATTCTAGATATGTAAAATTTTTCAACTTGCCACAAGCATATATGGCTTTAAATTGATCTTGGCATGCATCTATTTGTCTGTGTAATGCAGGAGCACTATAGGGAAAAAAATTAATATAGAAATTACTTTGAGACACCTGTCAGGAACTATTATTTCATCAAAAATGCAACTGCTATTCTGAAAAAAATCCACAACCCAAATCCAAAAAAAGTAACACAAAACCCTCTCCCATTTTGTAACTGAACTGCTTTACTAGACTCAGTCTTCCATAGGTCTGAGAAGTCCTGGCAGTGGATCTCTGATATATGGATATTCACAGTACTCCTAATTATGCAGGAGACTGAACAGCCAGAAAGACTTAGCAACACTACATGAAGAAACCAAAAAATTTCCAGTATGTTGTCTGTGGTTCATCAAAGAAAGTTCAAATGTGGAGCATGACAAACATGAATTGGAGGCCCTGATGGAAAATGCAGCAGGACATTGAATTGGGGCCTTGTTGAATCATCAGACTCCCCATAGCAGTCTGGACTCTGGTGTTTACAACATATAGAAAAGGATAAGGGTGTGATTTCAGCTGTGGGTTAACAGTTTTAAGTGAATAAGTACATTCTTTCTAAAGCAATTTTATAGGTTTGAATCCATTGTAAAATTTATTATTTGGGGAAATACAAGGACAACTAAATGTGTTGCTCCAAGGCTTCCTTTTTTAACATTTCAAAAATGAGGTCAGTAACGTGAAGAACAGAAAAATTAGCAACACCTAAGAAGATGTACAAACATGTGGCTTGGACACTCTTTTAAGATTTTGTCCTATTGCTTTGCATTGTCATCAGTGCCCTTCTGCAATATAATCTGTGCTACAGTATCTCCAATTCAGGCCTGAAGATGTTTCAAAGATGTTCCAGCACCCTGAAGATTTAGAGAGGCAGTTCTGTTTTAACTAAACTGTGTGGAAAGTCAGGGTGATGTATTCAAATGTCAGTTTTGACACTGATCTTTAAGTACAATAAGGCACTTCTTTTGGGGATACTGGCAGGACTGATGGAGGAAAAATCTTTCTCATTTCAACTTTGAGAATCTACAGTGTGAGCACATAGAAATGTGAGCTTAATTGAAGTTGCTAGTGAAGAAGTAGCACATAGGTGAGTACCTTACACTAGACATTAGTATTCTGCCTAGGAGCCACTGCCAATGGCTGGAGAGTGTTTTACAGACAAAGTTAACAAACACATAGCACAAATGGTCATCTTTCCACCATCTGTTTTGTTTGAGACCAACAGATGTATTAAACAATAAATGTAGGTGTAAAAATGTGCTAAGCTTAGTTTCCTAAGTAGGAAGTTAAAATGAGTAAACGTTAGAGACATTTAAAATGCTATTTGGCTTTTTAGGGTAATAATCTTCCTTAAAAAAGATGACTTCTCAAAGATCAGGAATAAATTGGCATTTCCAGCAAGAAAAATGGTTATCTTAGGAACACATAGATGTCCTTGATCTATGAAAAGCTGGCTGAAACTGTAAGCAAGTGTAGCTTTAAATGCTTTAAAATAAGATTAATTTATTTTTTTCCCCACTTACCCAGAACTCTCAATTTGATGATGAAGTTTATCACAGAAGTCAGGAAATAAGGATCAGAAAATTAAATCAGGAAAAAATAAATAGCAAAACCATGGTTAAAAAATGGGTGACTCAACTATGTACTGGCTTTCTATTATGAAAAGTCTTGGAAAAGAAAACAAAAAGTCATATGCAGAGATATCACAGAATGTGCCATTTCTAGGGGCATCTGCTATAAGGATATGACTGTCCAGCTGTGCTGTATTGTGAGAAGTGAGAAAAATGACCACTCAGACAGGACCTGCAATGAGGAAAAAAATCCCTTGACATGCTTGAAATCATGTTTCACACCTCCCTCACCACAGGAGTTTTTTATTTCACCATAGTGTTTATTCAACTCATGTCCTGGGACAAACCTAAGCTGTAAAGCACAGTGAGTTGTGGAGAGCAAATGTAAGTTACAGTTATCACAAGACATGGGAAAAAACTTAACTAGTGGACTGCAAGCAAAGAGTTCTTCCTAATTCTAAAGGTTATCACAGATCCTGGAATTGTCCTCAGCACTTAAGATAAATGCTGGTTTTCAAATCAATAAAACTGACAGTCTCAAAATTTCTTTACATCAGTTGATTGACCATGTGCCTAGGCAGAATGTCAATAATTATTTTATATTGTAGTTGTTTAAGGTTACTTTTTATCCTCTTCTGTAACTCCAGTTGTTAGTCAACAAAGCGAGTAAAAGAATATCTCCAAGATAGTGACTCCAGCATCACAGGGGCTCTCACTCAGACATCAGGCCTGTTTACAGTTGTTCACCAGAATCAGAAAGATAAAGCTTCTCAGGCTTGATATTATCAAAGAGCAGAATAAATGAATGAATCTTTCCAGGGCCCTTGTAAAAGGTTAATAAATATTATTAAAAATAAACAATCAGGAAAAAAAGAATAGCACAATTAATTTTCAACTTAAAAATGTACAAGTCAACTTTAGAGAAATTCATTATCAAAAAACATGTAACCTGTGAGGGTGAAGAGCAAAAAAAAATTACATTTTTAAGATCACCACCACATCAAGGAAATTGCTGGAAGCTGCTGACTCAAGCTCCTGTCATTACCACTGAGGCTTTCTGTTAAGACTTTTCTTTACATTCACATGTAAAAATCCCAACAAAACCAACACAACAACCAAAAAAACCCAAAAAAACCCACACCCCGTCCAAAACAAACCACCCCAAAAATAAACCTCTAGAAGTGTTAGGATTGCACTTTGAACTAGGACACCTAGAGAGGAGAGGTGAATTCAGTGGATGATTGGCCTTAGCAGAGCTGCAAATCAAGTCCCATGAGAGTTCTAAAGGTGATATTAGATAGAAGTAGTAGGTTTAAATGTTCTGAGAGAGATGTATGTCACCATACAGCTAAGCACTCTGTTATTAGAGATGGGGGATCCATGCTTGCTGAATAGGAATAATTTAACTATGGCAGTCATCCAAGAGCAAATGAAAGGATGAGGATATGGTTCTTAAGGGCTTGCATTTAGAATAGTAGTTTTCCTTTTTGAAAGAGAACTGGAGAATGCCACCCTGGAGAAGACCATGGGCTGGTCCAATTCTTGTAATGTTCTTATATCTTGACATTTCAATGAAAAAAGCGTGGGGTGATTTGCAGTGCACACATATTTTCCTAGTGGCTGTAATAGCTATATCTCTCATTGGATTTTGTAGCTTCAATGAATGTATCTCAGTTCACAACTGAGAAGAAAGACTAAATGCACACACATTGTCTGACACAATGGCTCAGTTGAGAAGCAGTCACTCGTCACATTTCAGTGACTTGGTTGCTTTAGACCACACGACCATGTCCTTAGAGTGGTAATTGATACCTCACAGGTAAAAGCATTTGTGTGTTTTACTTCAAAGTGTTCATTTTAACTTTAGGTACAAAAGAACTGGCATTTTGTATTGAATTCACAGGGAATATGAGGGTTTAGGCACTCAGATTTCTAAAGAGAGGGAAAAGTTATGACTACAGACATTTTGCCTGCATCCTTCTGTAAGTAGTCTGGGAACATGACCCAACAGAAACTTGTTTGGTTTCCCTCTGGCTGAAGAAGCCACATCTCTTTTCAGTGTAAAATCAGGCATGAAGAGGGAAGGCTGGTGCATGCCCAGGTCGTGGCCCATATGGAAACCAGAAGTAATTGGGGTATATTCCAGCTCAGAGCCAGGAATTCCAAAGTGTCTCTATCCCTGCTAGTATAGGTGTAGTCTCTGAGAATAAAAAGCACCATTGTTTCTTCTGAAATATTTGGCAGAACACAGTGAATGTGGCTGAATACTGTTTCCACCACCACATAAAAGAAAGACAAACTTCCAAAATGATACTGGACAAATGCTGGGAAGTGAGCGAGTGACAAAGGCAAGAACAGACAAATTTATAGTTCAGTAAGCATGTAAAAAACAGAAAACACACAACGAGGCACTCCCTTCACCTCAGTTGAAGTGTCCTAAGCATGTAGAAACTTCAAAACTCTTAGAGGCATGCCAAAAAAGAGGCATCACTGCATTGTAAAATCATTATTTAAATTAGCAATTGCTTTCTAACTGAAGAGTAGTACATCAGAGGTTTGGCCTCTCCCAGAGTGCAAAGAAAAATCAAAAATAGTTATCTATATAATATGCATTTTAAAATGAAAATGAAAAAAAAATCATTACTAGCTTAGCATGTTTTCAGATTTCACCTTTATAAAAAAATTATGCCTTTGTTTTCATTGATTTTTTATGAAAATCTGAAGGCAAAATGCAACTGATATTGAGCAAACCCCTAATAGGTAACTGCACTTTATGATATGGAAAACTATGAACTAGTGTGAATGTAAAAGCTGCATCATCGTATTAATTTGATGCTGAGCCCCAGGGCTTTAACTCTATATAGTCTTTCATTTAAATAACATTTTCTTCCTTTGCCATATGCTAGCTGTTAATATATTTTCATTCACTAGTCATGATTTTGAATGTGATCTAAAGCCTGTCAGGAGCAATAAGAGTATTTTGATTGAAATCCAAACTTGGAGCTATAATTTTGGCAATTTTATGAAAGGAAAATTGACAGGTTGACCACTGTTGCTGGAGAAAACTGTTCAACTCACACAGTTTAAATCAAATCGGTATCAAAGATGTTTATTGAATTATTCATGTCATGTAATTAACCAGCAAAGAGCAAACTATGGATTCAGGATCAATATCAGGAATTGAACAGATAAATCATGATATTGGGGTCTTTCCAAAGGTTAGTGAACAATTATAAATTTCTAAACACTCTTCTGCAACTAATCCCCACATGTTCTAAAAAGAAGCACACACACACACACACACACACAGACACATTAATTCCTCAACAGTACCCTTACTGTCTATATGAAACATCCAGACACATTAATTCCTCAACAGTACCCCTACTGTCTATATGAAATATTAGCTAATGCAGTCTTTTGCATCAAAGACACCATATGAGGCAAGCTCCACAAGCTTCTTAAGGTTCATCTTAATGACAGTTGCAGGTTTGGCTTCATTTACTCCCACTGAACGACTGTACCAGAATCTCACCATTTTCATGCTGAAAAACTCTGTTCTAGCTTTTAGCCTAAATGTATTTAAAGTGAGCCAGAGAAATTTTCTTCTGGGATAGCATTGCCCTTTAGTATACACAGATGTTATGGTCCTTGGTGCTTTCCCTCTTCCTTGCCATATATATATAGAGACAGCAATCTGTATTGCAAAATTAATTATAGAAATGTGGAGGGGACCTCTCAGGGACTGTTTTGCTCCAGCCTCTGGTGGAAACTGGGACAATTGTATCAGGGCAGATGGGGTTTTGTCTATATAGATTACCTTTGAAAACCTCACAGGAAGGAGATTCAAGAGCCTGCTGGGGCTCAAGGGCCAGAAGGAAGGGCTCAGCCCCTGAGTTACCTACTGGGCTTGTCAATCCAGCTCCTTTAGCTGTAATTCTGAGCCCTGTTCTCTGGAGGCTGCACAGATGCAATGTCCTCTGCAAATGCTGGTGATGAAGCATATTACAGAGCACATTTATGTTTCATTTAGTATGAAGTGCCCTGTGGTAACTCTTGACATAATTTCATCTGCTGAAAGGATTTTGAAGAAACTTGAATGCAATATTAGCTTGTTCCTCAGCTGTAAGGAATATTGAATATACATCATTTATACTGATGGTGCAGAAGTGACTTTCAGTCTGATTACATGCATTCGTCCATTTGATATATGTTCACAATGTTCTCAGTAGGTTGATGCCTGATTCACTGCCAGGGCAGAGAGTGATCTACTGAGCAAGTCTTTGTAGCCTTTCCTCAGTCATGTACTAGACATGCATCTTTTGGTTGAAATATTCCCAAGTGTTGATATTAGCTTCCTGAGGGGACAGATGTTCTAAGCTTAGGGTTGTGTTTACTTGCAAAGGCAACATTCAACAAGTACAGCACATGAAAATACCTGAATGGTCATGCCTGAGTCAGAAAGAAGGAATTCTGTTCCTGTATTTAAATGTTCAAGAATTCTTTGTTCCAGCCTCAAATTAACTTGCAAGTGGAGACTGTTTAAGTCAGATTTTCAGAGGAGGGAGGGGAGGATGGAATGAACATCTTTATTTCAGTACAATACTTAGCCTATTTGCATGTTAAAAAAAAGCTTTGTTAAAATGTAAGCAGGAATAAATATCCATGAAGAGAAAGCAATAGGAAAACAAGCCAACCTGTAACTACCTTGCTGTAGGAAACAGCATAAATAGCTCTTTCCTCAGCATGCTGAAATGTTCTACTGTATTGCATTATCATTCCAAATCTGTAGAAAAGCCTTGTATTCCCATAAAACATAACTATTAATATTCTCCAAGCAGAATAGAAGTGCAATTAATAAACAGGATACTGTGGAATTTGTTTGCTGAATGTGTGATGATGCAGAAGCACAGTTTTAAAATGACTAAATGCAGGTCACAAATGCAGTTTTTCTCTGTCTGTATTACATGAATTTCCAGGTAACTGAAAAGCAATAGATTCCTTTTTTCCCCGTGGTTTCGCAGTCAGTCAGTGATCTCTGAACTTATATAACTGAAACATGAATCAGACACCTTATCTTCTTGGGGAGGTTGGGGGTATGTGTGTTGGGGAAAGGATGGCCATACATTTCTGGCAACTACCAAGTGTCCTGTATGTAGTCTGACTCACACAATTTCATTCAGCATGTAGTTTGTCTCTCCATCTTTATACCAATGCTGGTATAAAGAGTGGTAGAAAGAGTATTTATTTAATGAGATTTGAGTATTTTTCTTGAAAGTTCATGTTTTCTTTGTGCTATTTAATTACTTATGTCTGTTCCATTCTCCACATTTGGATACAGGTTTCTTCATCAGTTCTGTGAGTATCTTTAGGTTTCAGCAGTGTTTCTCAGTAGTCTCTGAGCTTTCTTTGACCCTCTCATACCTGAATCATATCACATCATATCATATTTTATGAGCTTTGAAATACGACATTGTTTGAATTCAATCTAAGAAACCTTCTAGCCAAAAGGTATTTTCATCCCAGCAGAGAAGGAAAAACTGCTCCAAAGACACTGTATAAACAACAAAGGTAACTGCCATCCCCATTGCACACTAACTGCTTCAAGGTAGCATTTTGCACCATTATTATTGATGCAATTTCCCTTGGTGTCTCTTCCTTGCACAAGCTCACACTAGTCTTCCTCCATAACTGTGACCATTCTCGTTTCACACTGCTGCTTCCCCAGGTCTGGGAGGGCTTGTTAACAGTTTCAGGAGCAAACCTGTAATTTTCTGATAAATTGTACATTTGCTACACATTCAAGAATTAATGTGGAGAGTAGATCCTCCTTTTGTGTATTTTCCCATCTCTCTATTGCAATCAGAAGGTAATAACACTTTCTTTCAGCTGGAGAATCAGTCTAAAGACTGGCAACTGTTATTACAAAGTACATATTCAAAACTGTATGTATCAGGTTATGGTAGTGCAGCAGAACCCTGGTATTTTCTAGTCCTGGGCAAAAATCTGCAAGAGGTGGCACATTTTTTAAAACAAAATATTGTTTGTTTGTTCCTATAATGTAGAAACATTGTGCCTATGGTAAAAGGTGACATTCAAAATAACATGACCTTGTTTAAAAAATCGACAAAATATTCACAAAACTGTATGTATCAGGTTATGGTAGTGCAGCAGAACCCTGGTATTTTCTAGTCCTGGGCAAAAATCTGCAAGAGGTGGCACATTTTTTAAAACAAAATATTGTTTGTTTGTTCCTATAATGTAGAAACATTGTGCCTATGGTAAAAGGTGACATTCAAAATAACATGACCTTGTTTAAAAAATCGACAAAATATTCAACTTTCACTATGACCTTGTTTAAAAAATCGACAAAATCTTCAACATTACTTTCACTCTTTTGTTTCTTTAGTGAATGTTACTCCACACTTCAATAAGGACAATTAAGAGACCAACATTGGCAGTGTGAGAAATCCCATCTCCACTCTTTATATTTAATAAAAAAGCATAAGAAGTCTATTTAATTCTATTTTTTTTAAACTCAAAGGACTAAGCCTAAGTTTATTATGGAAATATGATGAGTAAGGCACTGCCATTTCCACAGCTTTTTCATGTTGTACCTTACTGTCCCCCTAGGATGCTGTCTTATTTCTTCTTAGTGACATCTGATTGCACATGTGCTATCAAAATGCAGCTGTTTCTTCTAGCATTGTGCACCCAGAAGCCCAAGATCTGTATTTAACTTAAAATATTCAACAGTACATTGTAAGATGACATGCACAGTAGTTGACATTTGGGGCCTGTGGATCACACTTAGAGGAAACTTGTTAATTTGGGAAACATCTGCTTCTTGGGGAAATATGATGGAGGATAACTGGATTTGCAGCAAGATAAAATGGAAATCTTGCACAATGTTTCTATACTCTGAATTGTGCAAATTTCAGTTCTGCTTATTTTGATCAACCCATATAAAATGAGGGAGTGGGGCTTCAAAAATGTGTTTGATATTTCCTGCTCTCTCTTCCTACTGAGATCAAGTGTAAAACTCTTCGTATTCCACCAAGTCAGAGTTAAGTGCAGGCTGCAATTTTCCAAGTCCTCTTCTTGTATGCTCATGTACCAGATAGAACACGTGAATTTATCTCCCAGTTTAAGAGCTGAGGCTGTCTCTTCCAAGCATTCCACAAGATATCACATCATAACTACATATTTCTTGATCTAGAAACAAAAAACCTTGGTCCCAATGCTAGTGTGAAAACTTCTTGCATCAAGCAAGGATTACTGCACTTCTGAAAATAGCTGGCTTCTCCCATCCTACCCACAGACTGTGCACGTACACCCAGGGCTCCACTCAGCACTCAGGTGCCTAGCCTGGCATTACAACAGTCTTTTGTAAAAACAGTGAGCTTGACCAGGGAATATTTGCTTCTAGAGAAGCTATATTATGCAAGAAACTTAATGTCAACACAGGATAGCTTAAATACGTATTATATGCCTATAAATATGTATGTGTTTCATTAGATTTTAGACTCCCCCCTCCACCCCATTAAAGGCTCATTCACCCAGGAAACAATTCAGTCTTATCATGAAATAAAGAATCACTTACTTTCTTAACTTTCTTCTTCTATTATCAATAGAGGTCAGCTTCAGTGAAATCTGAATCCAGCAGGATCCACACCCTTTTGCTCATAAAAAAATAACAGTGAAAGTCATCAAGAAGTAGAAGGTGGAGGAGGCCTCGATAGGGAAATGGGTTCAACTGGATATTCCTAAAGCATTGCAAAATGGCAGGATCAGAAAGGGTTAGCTATGCTATTAATTTTAGTTCAAAGAACATGCAAGTAAACTCCCTGATGCACAGAGAACTAGATTGAATCCTTATGAACATGCTGACCTGTTGGCTCTGAACATCATAGAGCAAGTAGAAACAATTAAAAATACAAGAAAGAGAAGTAGAATATATTTTTCTGCATAATAGTCACTTCTTGCCAGCTGGACAAATTAGTGGGGTTTTATTTTTGTTTGGTTTTGGTTTTGTGGGCTTTTTTGCCTTCTAAAATAAACAGAATATAAAGGGTTTAGTTTTCCCTTTTCAGTTTTCTCTTGGTACTAATATTTATCCATTTTGTTGAAAAACTTTCCTCTCAGTCTGCAGGAACTAGCAATATGTCTCAGGAAACTTTGCTAGTTATTCTTTCTGGACAATCTTTCTTCTTATACAGAAGCTGTCTGCATCTGGGTGGTCAGATTAATATCTCACTATAAGTTCAAGTAGACTGGAAACAAAACAGTACAAGGAAAATACAGTGCCAACCATGAAACCTTAGAAAGTTTTGAAAGTTTTTTTAAAAAGTAACTTATTGGGTTAAATATAGATATATTTATCACCATGACCCCCACCCCCCCCAAAAGTGTTAGACATGAATACTTTTCCACAGTGTTTTGGGTATAAACAGGTCAGAGTCTTCCAGAGGCAAGAGAAGTAATCACTGGTCATGTCAACACCTCTGTAGATACAGTTAAGAATAATATTTTATAAAACAGTGTGAAATAACTTTAGCTTAATATAACAGAAAGAAAGCAAAAATGTATGCAAAAGAAAATGTCAAAAATTTATATGTAGGACGAAAAATACTTATTGTCTTAGGTGCTAGTTGACATCTCTTATTTTTCAGAAATTACAGCTAAAAGTATTGGATATTTTATATTCAGTCTAACATGAAATTCACTGGTATGATCATTAAATTGAAGAATTCCTAATGCTCAGTGCATAGGAATGTCAACTGCAACAAATTACACTTCATTTTTACAATAAGGTAGGGAAGAAAGGTAAGGTGAATCTGTAAAAGACATGGAGTCAATACATTTAACATAAAAAATGTTTAATTTTTCAACAGATGCTTCCAGGATCAAATTTGAGATAACTATAACTATAGTTATAACTACAGACTGGCAGCAAGTCCAACCATCCATGCCACAAAACACAGTAAGACATTTAAATGCATAGTGACCTTAGTGTGTAGTTCCTTCCTTTTGTTGTGTCATATGAGGAGAGGTTCAAAGCTCTTGGGATTGTTCAGCCTGGACAAGAGAAGGCACTGTGGGAATTTTATTACATCCTTTAACTGCTTAATGTGTATTTAGACCAAAGAGAGAGCCAAACCCTTTCTGGAAAGCCATAGCAAAAGCTAATAAACAAACGTTTCAGCAAAGAAAATTCCAGTTGACCATATGGAGAAAAATCCTCACTGTGAGGGTGGCCAGACACTAGCACAGGATTCTTGAAGAGATTGTAGAGCTTCCATACTTGGAGACACTCATCACCCAACTGGACAATGTCCTGAGCAATCCCAGATTCGCCAAATCATCAAGGTTGGAAGGGACTTTCAAAATCATCTAATCCAACAGTCAACCTAGCACTACCATAATCACCCCTAAACCATAACCCCAAGTGCCACATCCAGACAGCTTTTGAACACTTCCAGAGGCAGTGAGTCCAACACCTCCCTGAGTAAAGAACCCCAGTTCTCTCAGTTGCTCCTCACAGGACAAGACTCCACCACCTCCCTGGGCAACTTACCACTCTTTCAGTGAATCATTTTTTCTAATACATAATCTGAACCTCCCTAGCACAACCTAAGGCCATTTACTCTTCTTTCACTTGAGACATGGCAGAAGAGGCTGACCCTCACTTCACTATAACCTCCTATCATGTAGTTGTAGTGATTAATGAGTTCTCCTGAGTAAAGAACCCCAGTTCTCTCAGTTGCTCCTCACAGGACAAGTTTTCTAGACCCTTCACCAGCTTTGTTGCCTGTCTTTGGTCATGCTAAATCTAATGCAGTTTTGAAGCTGACTGCACTTTTTATAGCAGATCTGACAAGATAGCCTGCAGTGGCCATTTAAATTATCTATAATTAAAATCTAAGATCTAAATTATTGTTTTATTTGATAATTTTTGAGCAGCCTGAAGGGCATAAAGGCACAATTAGTTGTCTAAAATTCAAGTTTTGCCTTGAAAACTCTTTCTCTGAACTGCACAGTATTTTATTACTTTTTTCACAGTGAGGGTTGGAAAATAACCTGTTTGAGGCTCTGTAATTGATAACTCATCCTGACTGAAAAACACAGCAAACAAATTTTAATGAATTAGTTCAAATAATTAATTTTTATAAACTTGAGGTGATCCTGCCCCTCTAGTCAGCCCTAGTGAGGCTGCATCTGGAGTACTGTGTCCAGTAGCCTTGGTTGCATTGATGTTAAATTTGGGAGCTGATGACCCTGAGGTGTGAGGAAGTAGAGTAACAGGATGCATTTTAGGAAAACAGATTTTGGCTTATTCACACAACTGGTAAGTGTCATGTTGACTTTCAAAGGTTAAGGAGCTTGGGAAAGCTGGAAGGCCTTTAAGGACAACACTGTAGTACTGCAAGAATGGTCTGCCTTGGTACTTGAGAAGTTGTGTGTGGCATTTATATCTTGCCCTAGATATCTGTCTTCCTTTGTGCTTTTTATTGACAGAGCATCCTCATTTGTGCTTCACATATATTAATTTGAGGCAACATGGGGCTAATTTTATCTGTAGCAACAGGTGATGTTTTACTAAGCTGCCCAGGGATCTAAAGACCTAAAATTAAGCCATGCAGGAAGAGTAAACTATTGTATCAGATTTGAACTCCATGAAAGCAGTGAGTTCTATGGCCAAACAAATAGTTTGTATTGGCATTGAATATAAAACAAGATAACTTCAGTCAGTAAGGATATTTATTCTGCTGGGTTGTTTTTTGGTCTTGTCTTGGGGTTTGTATTTTTTTGTTTGGTTGTTTTTTCATTTGTTTGCTTTGGTTTTGTGTTTGTATGTGTTTTCTTGCATTTTTTTCCTTTTCTCTGATATGACAAACCTACTCTTTACAAATGCTATAAGGAAATTAGTCTTAATTATCACTTCTCCTCAACTCATATCAGGAGATTGGTTTGGTCAGGATAGCTAGAGCCCTGATGCAGAAAGGCAGCACATGGGCTGGAAGCAGGGACAGACAGCACAGAAGGAATCTATAAATATTTCTCAGGGATATAGAATTGGTGTCAGAAAAGCTGAAGCTCCACTGGGGTTGAGCAGAAAGACCCAAATAGACTAAGCCCTGAGAAACCTGGTCTGACCCCAGAGCTGCCCCTGCTTTTGGCAGGGAGTTGGACTAAAGGTGTTCTGATGTCCCTTCAAGCCTCAACTATTCCTTTC
>NW_008681065.1:1688-22210 GCF_000695815.1 Acanthisitta chloris | reverse complement strand
TTGTCTAAGCTTTTCTAATGTACCTGGACAAGTCCTAGAATAAGAGTCCAAAATGTCTCTAAAAAGCCTCTGCACACAAACTGAAACCTAGCACATAACAAGTGACAAAAATGCATCAAATAAGCTGTAAAATTAAAAGATTCCCCATTTTAATGATATTAAATGATCGTAAGGGAAACTGAGGATAAGAGTTTCATCCTTGGTCCAGGTAGAAGTCAAGGAGCATTTTAATGCCTATTAACTCTTTGTTACAGTAGTTCCCCATGGAACATCATTGTGAATTCTATTTCTCATTCTCTGTTTCTGGCTCCCTTGTATTCAATGACAGAATAGAAATTCAACTGATCACACCCAAGAAAACCATAGGTTATTTTTTTATTTGTGTGGGTGTAGTTTGGTTATTTCTTTTGTAACATCTAGGTTTTTTCTTGGCCATTTGTATCTTCCCAGGATAAATGTTACAGACTGATCTGTTGAGTGAGCTTTATCTGCCTGAATTTCCATCTGTGACATTCATTTTGGTTTGCAGTTGTTAGTACTTCCTGCAGTGAGGATAAATATCAGTGCCCACCACTGTGTGTATTGCATTTTCCTTTTTGCTGGGGTCAGTGTGGGTTTTTTGAGAGCAGTCTTCTGAGATGGAACTAAACAGCATGGAATTTGAAACACAGCTTAAATATTCATTCCTTAATTAAGCATATCATTTTTGCAAATTATATTTTGTATTTCCAGCCTATGTATGTCCATCATTCCTTTGGTGATGATTGGGTTATTTTAGTAATTACTTGCCTTTCTATTGAGTAGCTGAGCAATTAATTGAATAATCATTCAAGTAGTTACTTCTTTGTTGACGAAGAGCAATCTTGATAGTGTGAGCAATTAATTGAATAATCATTCAAGCAGTTACTTCTTTGTTGACTAAGAGCAATCTTGATAGTAAAAATCCATACATGTTAGCAAATCAAGATGTGAGAGCTTTTGTGGTACAGAACTGGTTTGCCAGGCTAAATGGTGAGATGGGTTGAATCAGCCTTATAAACAGGTGAGGACTCACTGTGTTCCCAAATAAAGTTTGAAATGTGTTTCAAACTGTATGTTGTGCTCCTTATTTGTATTGAGGTTAGGGGTAAGAAATGAAGCATCTCTTTGTTCTTTTTAATGTAGAAACATGAATGAATTCTGGAGGAACTAACTGTTCTCCACATTTGGGAGCATCTCACCCTCCCTGCATTTCTTCAAAGTGAAGCATATGTGAAATTGAAAACTGAGGAAAGGTCAACAGTATTTTCATATTCTATATATTTGTTCTGTGGGTATAATATATATAAAGTATTATATCCTAAAAGCCTAATTCATTGGTGCAACAGACTGCACACAAGTACCTAGGAATTTGTAGAGCTGTGCCAGCCTTACTTGTGCATTGTGGACCATAAAGATGGATTTTGCAATTTGCTGCCCTGGGCCTCTGTGACAGGCACTTTGCCACTGCCTTATTTGCATCTCATAGAATCAGAGAATCAGCTGGGTTGGAAAAGACCTCCAAGATCATCAAGTCCAATCCTACCATGGTTACTAGCCCATGGCACTAAGTGCCACATCCAGTCTCAGCTTGAAAACCTCCAGGGATGGTGAATCCACCACCTCCCTGGGCAGCACATTCCAATGTCTGAGCACTCTCTCCAATACTACTATACACATTCCAATGCCTGAGCACTCTCTCCAATACAACTATACTCTCTCTGATAGTGATCTAGATGGGAAACATGAGCATATTATCTGAGTAACTGACAGTCTACTGCTGAGGATACAGAAATCCCCCCAAATAATGGTTGGTCTACTGCTGAGGATACAGAAATCCCCCAAATAACGGTCGCAGTTCTTTGCAGATGTCAAGGATTTGTGTCAAGCATTTGCATTTACAATAAGTCTGACTCATACAATATTGTATCTGAGTTACCTCGTAGTTTCTAAGGATTTGTGTCAAGCATTTGCATTTACCATAAGTCTGGCTCATACGATACTGTATCTGAGTTACCTCGTAGTTTCTGTTTGGTTTGTTTCTTTTATATAAAGACCATTGAAAAGGATTTTAGTGCTACAGACAATGTCCAAGAAGCATATTTTGGTACCACTGGGTTGCTCAACATTGGCTTGGTTACTAGACCATGGCACTGAGTGCCACATCTAGTCTTATCTTGAAAACCCCCAGGGATGGTGTATCCAGGTCATCCCTGCAGAGGAACCAGTAGCTCAGGTTTTTTAGCGAGGTCTGTTTCTTTGTGCCCTGAAACCAGCACACACTGTGGCATGGTCACTGGCAGAGCCACCCTGGGACAGCAGAGCACAGGGAGCCCAGAGCTGCTCAGCTGGCACACAGAACTCCTGGCAAAGCCCTAGGCACTCCCAGAAAAGCCCCTGCAATCAAGGCAATATCAGAGCAGCAGCTGCAGCCAGACCTTTCTCAAGGCAGAAAGATAAGGCTAAACAACCCTTTCACCATTCAAAGACTGACTGACAAGAATGAAGTCCTCCTGTATTTCCCATCCAGAGCATGACCTGCTTTACAGCCAGTGCCTAGAGCCTGCACAGCAGTATAGGCATTCAGAGATAATTTCCATTCTGGCAAATTCTAGTTTCCAGATGATTTTTAATTTGAATATGGTATTAGCAGGCAGAGAAGCAGCTTCTTCTTTGCACAACTGACCTAATAAAGTCCTCACAAACTGAGAAATTACTGGCTCATGTCATGTCCAGGTGGCAGTTACACACCTGACTACGACCTAGAAGACAATTACCCTGAAAAACTGATTGCTGAAGGTTCCTTGGGAACTGGTAGGGAGCAGAGGGAATATTGCAGCATCTCTGACATAGTCTAGGTTCAAGTAAAACTGCTTGGTCCTTTGAGATGTAGTGGTTTTGTGTTAGCTCTTGATCACAAACTGCTGTTTTCCTTCCCTCCTCTCCTCTAGTGATAGGTAAATTACAGGTAAGAATCACAGTCTGCATTAAGCTCCTGTGATTGACTCTTACAAGGCTATTTTCTGTATAAAAACAGGTGGTCCCCATAGCCCACACCTTTCCTTGGCAGGAATTTATGAACTACCTTTAAGCAACATTGACAGCCTGATCCATGGGTCACTTGCAAATCAGTTTTTCTTGATGAATTATTACACTATTAAGTCTACAGCTTTCCCAGCTTTGCCAAGTGCACTTCTGCAGTGTGTGTGAAGGATGAACAGCCTCAATAAATTCCATTATACAAAGGAACAATGAGGATAGCATATTGCTGACTTTAGGATAATGAAAGCAACGCTGGATTTCTGATTGTTTTTATGTGATTAACATTGTGTTCTCATAGGTGAACGATTTTCAAGGTTTTCATTTTCCAGAAGCATGTATGAGGGAAGTGGATTCAGGAGATGAGACAGGATTTTATTATTATTTATTACAGTATTATTGTTGCAGGAGCATCCCTAAGAACCAGCTGACAAACAGTCTCATCACATTACACTTCATAGGCTTATGAAGAGATCAGAGGTGGCTCCTGCCCCTGCAGCTTGCTTAGAGCACACACAGAGCAGGCAGGAGGAAGGGGCAGAGCCCCACTGGGCATGGGCCTCATCTTTGCCAATTTTTGCCAGGAAGGCAATGGCATCCTGGCCTGGATCAGGACCAGTGTGGTCAGCAGGACCAGGAGGTGATTCTGCCCCTGTACTTGACACTAGTGAGGCCACACCTTGAATCCTGTGCTCAGTTCTGGTCCGCTTAGTTCAGGAAGTATATTGAGGTGCTGGAGCAGGTCCAGAGAAGAGCAACGAGGCTGGTGAAGGGACTGGAGCACAAGTGGCATGAGGAGAGGCTGAGGGAGCTGGGGGTGTTCAGCCTGGAGAAGAGGAGGCTCAGGGGAGACCTTCTCACCCTCTGCAACTCCCTGACAGGAGGTTGGAGTCTGTGATTCATACAAACCACCAGACAGCCTCAGTCTCACCAGGCAGGTGGCCATGGCCAGTGCCCCCAGTCACCCTACACTGGAAAGAGAAGTAGGGACATCATATTAAGAGCTTGTAATCCTGGTACTGCTTGGTTGCTTTTTTCAGAGCATATTAGAGTCCTAGCTCTGCATCTCTGGAGTTGATGCTGTAAATATAAAAATAGACTAGAACCAGCACATCAACAGTGAGCCTCTGACAACACAGAAACACACAAATATCTATGCTGGAGACAAAATTAGAGTTTCTACTTGTCAAACTCAAAAATCACAGAACACCTACAAATACCATCACAGGTTTATCACTGGCACCAGCTGTCCAAGTCACTCAGCAGCCATGCAAAGGGGTACCTAGACTCTGTGACTCCTACAAGAATAGAAAAATAAGTACTCACCTTTGCCCTATTTTACTGAGAAGAGAGAGCAGGTGAGGGAGGAAATTATGGATCACAGTGAAAACCACTGAACTCATTACACCAGCCAAAAACCTGCCCTCAAGCTTTGCATCAACATTATGGTAGAGAAGAGCATTTTCACCAACAACAGGAAGAACAACAGAGTGATGTAGTGATGTATTTTGGAACTCTACCTGGTCACACTGGCATTAACTTTGCTGGAAGAAACACAAAGCTATTCCAAAGAAACAGTAAGTGGGAGGACAGAAAATGTCATAAGGAGCAGCTAAGCAGCAGGGATCATATCTATACTGGATAAGAAATGACAGAAGGTCAGTCCTACAACGAGGAAGGGAATTCTTTAAAGCAAAGTTTTGTTTAATGTCAGATGGGAGAGAACAGACTTGAAAAAAATAAACTTAGAAAACTCCTCTAAATACAAAGGTAGAGACAGTGCATGCACTTGTTAGCAGTGCACTTGGCAGGTTTATGGTTGGACTCAATCTTACAGGTCTTTTTAAACCTAAATGATTCTATGATTTTAAGTCCAAGCCTTGTTGACTTTTTTTTTCTTCCATTAAACCTCAACATAGAGTTCAGGAGCAAAGAGCTTTGTGCAGCACAACAGAAATGATAATGCTCTTTCACCTGAGCTCAGAGCAGCTTCTACAAAGGCAAAGAAAAGGTGCAGGGTTTCTCCACACACATTATGTAGCATGGATCAAACCTACACTAGGTGACCCTACTCGTAATTTTGATGAGTAGTTATTTGAATGCAGCAAGGCACAACCTTGACTAAGCATGCTACTCTTGCTTCTTAATTTTCTAAAAGCTTTGTAAAATTAAAAATTAAAACCTCACCACCATATATCCCACTATAGAAATGGTGCAGAGAAGTTATTTTCTACAGAGTTTTGACTCCCCTGATTTTCAGCTTGTTTACGACCTGTTCTTCTACCTTCACAAAATTGAAGCCATGTGACTTAGTATGTCACATTTCTTCTCAACCTTCAGTTCACCTAGTCTACTGAGAAACAATTTACAGTTCTGCTAGATGAAACTGGAGTTCAGAAGAAAAAGGATGGAGTTGTTAGCAAAAACTGCTAAGCTAATATTTGCCTCCAGCCACGTTCATAAATCTACTGCAGGCAAACTCTTAACTCTTTCACCTGCAAAACTTAAGGAAGAAAACTATTTTTCAGTCACATTCAGAACAAATGAATCATGTTCACATTCAAATTTCTGAGAAGTGTAGTCCATGAGAAATAAGCCCTGCAACAGCAAATGCAATTTAGCAAAGGTCTTATATAAATACACATCTCTATACTTAGAGCTAACATGAAAATGCTTCTGCAGAATGAAAGAAAAGGAGTGGTTAAAATGTAAAGTAACTATCAATCAAATTATTTCTTTCTCCACTAGAGTGAACATGCTATATTTAACAAAAAGTAAAATGACAAGTGAAAAATAATTCATTAGACATCTCGGTCTTTCTGGATAGGCAGACAGCCTGTGGGTTGTTTGACCCAGTCCTTTCCATCCCACGTGGAATTATATCAAGGCACAGACGTTTTTCTAATGCTCATTCATCCCTAAAATCTGTTGTTTTGTTACACTGCTCTTTTGACTAATACGAATTACGCAGTAACTGCCTAAATCACACTCTAAAATAGCTTCAGTGAGGCCTTTCAGTGCTGCCTTTTGAGACATGCCCAGTTTTGATTCTTAGCTCAAGCAATTCAGTGGTGATTATACACAAGTACCTGTTCAGAAGTACTGCCAGGCAGGAAAATGTTGCTCTTTGAGAAGACTGGTAATTGTTTTATATAGGTTTGACTCTGAGCAAAGGATCCCACGGCTTTGATAAGCAGTTGATATTCTGGAGATGTTCTAGTTTAAAGGTTATATTTTTATAACCCATATCCTCTGCAAAGCTGATAACCTAAGAAGGCAATTAGGCTGTTTGATGATGAAGATTTTGTTACAGAGACACTCTGAGAGGAAACCATTGTACTCCTGTGATGTCTTTGGGAACAGGAAGGATTCTATACCGTCGCTCCTCGCACCTTGGAAACACGAAGGCCAAATAATAAAGAGCTTTAGAAGAACAGGAATTTAACTGCGGATTTTTCAGCATAGATCCATTTCTAGTTACTTTCATTATCTGAAGGAAAAGGAAAAGCAGAGAAACAAGGACTTTACCAAAACAGCAACTTCACAGCTGCTTCTGTTAACACAGTCATGCCATGGTGGGAAACAACCCACTTCCTCCTCTTCCTTGGGCTTCTCGTGTTCAGCAGAAGAAGGAACAACCCAGAGGTGGCTGTGTTGTTCTCACTGCTAATACTGAGCCATTAAGCTACTAGAAAACAGCACTGTCTGCTCAGGTTTCATTGACAAGCTATAGGTACTTCCCTCTTTCTTTCTTGAAATCCTTAATTTCCAAAGTAAAACGGGCAAAACTCAGCAAGAGCAGACAAACATTTCCTTCTTGGGAAGAGCAGCACAGCTCTGCAGGAGGCATTGGAAGTCAGCACACCTTACTATAGCTGCAGAGAAAACCTGTGTTTGCATTCCCTAGTTACAGCTGCAAATGAGGGTGTCTTACTGATGCACACTGCTGAGACTGAGCTCTTGGCTGCTTTCAGTGCTTGTAGAGTGGTTCTGATGATTAATGCAGACTGCAGAAATACAAGAGAACACAATGACAGAAGCAGCACTGATTTGTACATCTCTTTTGCTGGTTTTTACCATCTCAAGCTACAGCTGCCTCTGCTTCAAGGCTGCCACTTCTTTTCTCTCTAGTTTTAGGTACGTTTTTCAACAAACACCACACAGTGCACAGCCCCTTCAGGTTCTGGAAAAAGCAACCCAGACTGTAGCAATAGCAAATCTCCTTGGATAGAAACACAAACAAAACTGAAGAGATTGGGGAGGGGAAAAAAAAAAGCTTTGAAGATGGAAGTTAGATTAAAATCTAACTTGTGCTGTTTTGCTCCAAGTACATGGGAGTTATGGAAAACCCAACTTTTTAAGTCTTTTCCACTAACCTTTCTACCATGTGTTTCTTGATTCTTCCTGTGTTTTACATGTCACTGATGTATCTGTTACTGTCACTAATGTCAGACTGATTGCTCTAAACTGATTTTCCAAATCACACAGGTGATCCAAACCAAGACCTGCCTCGAGATAACCAGAACCTTTTCCTCTAGTTCCCTGCCTCAACAGCACATCTTGCTGTGTTCACCTGTACCACCTCAGTTGCTAATGTGTATTTCAAACAGGCCACAAAGAGCCTTTATCTTTTTATCTCATACAAACATAGCAGAAAGATTATGATCTTCACTATAGCATGGGACTTAATTTCTGCCTAGGCCAATTATAAACCAATCATAATGAAAACTGGCATTTTAAAGTTAACTTCATGAATTCTTTCTCAGTATGCTTTATCCTTCTGTGCCAACCTCTCTTCCTCTACCCCTTCCTTGGCAAGTATGAAAAGCTCTTTGGTCAGACTCTGCCTTTTGTCACGGAGTTGTCCTTTACTATCATCCATTCAGAAACAGTCTCAATAGTTATAAATGGCCTCATGATGTTTTTGGAAGAAGCTAAGATGCAGTTTGGAGTTACAGTCTTGCATTCTCTTTGGTTTCCTCTAAAAAAGTGAAATGATTCTTTGAGCCAGTTTTAAACAGAAAGACAAACCCTTTTTCTGTGACTTGCCTAGGCAACCTGGAACGTGAAAACTGACCTTGATCCCCCTCCTACATTATTTTCTTCAAAATGAGAAGCACTTTTAAAAATTCTGCTAGTGTGTGTTTTCTGAAGGAACAGAATTATAGTCTGGTCAATGGTAAATCAGATACTTGCATGGAGCTTGAGGCAGCAGCACAGGCAACAGCAGAGTTGCCAGAAACACTGCTGCAGCACCATGACTGAGCAGTGCTGCCTTTGTGCAAAATCATCTGGCAGACACACATACACCAATGCAAACAAATTCAGAAAACTGCTCTCGTGGTCAGCCATTATCCATGTGTCATTGGACTGCCTTTGATTTGTCCATTCACTCAGAGCAAGGGAAGTTAGCTGCATTGGTTTTTCTGGCATTGAGCTGCTTTGTCAGGGAAGGAAATATTTATGGCTTATTCTGGCTGGCAAACACAAAACCCCTGAAAGACTTACACCTATTGTTTGAAGAGCGGGAACAAAATGGATCTTATCAGGATTTGCAGATTGAGTGGTTTGAAAGATCTTGATCTCTAGCTTAGTTTTAATTAATTTCTTCATCCACCTCAAAGCTACCCAGGTAGTACAATGTTCAGGTTGGTTGGTTAGCAGGGACTGTAATTACTGAACACATAAAGATTTTTGATCCATTTTATTTCCAATTACATTTTCATCCTCTAACGATGAATGTGGAGTGTGCAAACAAATTGTTTGAGCCTGCAGCTGGTTATGATACCTGCAGGCCAGAGGTACTGCAATAAGAACCTGACCCAACTCCACTAATCTCAAAGGAAAGACCCTTATTAACCTTCATGGGCTTTCATCAGCCCTTGAAACAATGGCATTTAGATGAATTGGGCAATGGTTTCCTTTTCATTCTAATCTAAATCAAGTTTTCATAAACTACATAGATTTTGGATTCAAAAACAACTCAAGGCTGAAGGGCAGAACAGATTTACTGGAAAATCTAAACCAGGCTTAGCCAGCCATGCCTTTTCAAACCCCTCTCTTCTGTGACTGCAGGTAGCCATTAGCCAGTAAAGTAATGGCATTCAAGCCAATTTCTACTGAGGTACCAAGTTCAGGATTCTGCACAAATACCTTGTAGGCATTTTTCTCTTTTACTGAAATAAATCTGTACTGACACCTAAGAAAAGCCTACCATGTGCTGGGAGCTGATCAAACCTTATTATTCCTTACTCAAGATGAGCAGGCATTTAAAGTTCATTTTTCCCTTCCCAAAGGAAACTTTTTCAGGTTCCTTTGGTTCGAGAGCAAAGCAAAGCCTATGTCAGTGAGAAGGTCAAGAGTCGCCAAGTGAATACTCTTAACATTGCAGAATAATTGGGCCTAGAATATCATTGAAAGTCTGGCACGCGCGTGCACACACACGCACAAAAACCAAGAAAATTTCACTCTACTAACTTCTCTTTACCACCGCTGGAAATAAGTCTTAAAGGTGTTAAAAAATACTGAAATCAAGTCATTGAATACACCAAGATGTCACATTTTCAGCTTTCAACTTAAAACTACCATAGTGGAAAAACTAACTGTTTGACTTGGGTCTTGATCCTCTTAATGAACCCAGGCCAGGGGTCTGTATGGCTGGAGAGCAGCTTTGTGGAAACATGGACATAGCAGGAATAGTCCACAAAAGTGCCACAAATAAACAGTTAAGAATTTGGAGTATTGATCATATGAAGAGAGGCAAAGAGAGATGGAGCTGTTCAGTCATGAGAAGGTAAGGCTCCAGGGGGACCTTATAAACACCTGTGAAGGGAAAAAGAAGATGGACATAAATTCTTCTCAGGATATAGGACAAGGGACAGTTTCCATTTAAAACATAGGAAATAGCTGTTTTATTGCAGGGTTGATTGAACACTAGAAGAGGTTGCCCAGAGATGGTTGCAAGGAGAGATGGAGCTGTTCAGTCATGAGAAGGTAAGGCTCCAGGGGGACCTTATAAACACCTGTGAAGGGAAAAAGAAGATGGACATAAATTCTTCTCAGGATATAGGACAAGGGACAGTTTCCATTTAAAACATAGGAAATAGCTGTTTTATTGCAGGGTTGATTGAACACTAGAAGAGGTTGCCCAGAGATGGTTGCAAGGACACTAGAAGAGGTTGCCCAGAGATGGTTCTTGGAGATAACCTAAAATGGACATGAGCACTAGAAGAGGTTGCCCAGAGATGGTTCTTGGAGATAACCTAAACCTGAATGGACATGAGACTGAATAACATGCTCTAACTCACCCTGCCTGAGCAGGGTGGCTGGACTAGATCTCAAGAGGACTGTTCCAGCCTCAATTATTCTGTGAAAAACAAGGCAATGGGATAAGCCCATTCAGCTTTGTCCACTCAGGAGAATGGATGGTAAAGGAGACAGACCTGAACACACCTACAGGAAAGTGATACACAAAACAACATTTGTTCTGGCTGACACATCGAGCCTGGCAGAGCTGCACTGCAGCCTGACAGTACAAACACCAACCAAACCTTCCTCTCCTTCTGGTGGTTCTGTCAAAAGCAGAAAATCTTCCAGCTAAGGGAAAATACATCAGTGAACTGGAGTTCTTCCTGTCTAAGCAAGGAGGCTGATGTACAGACAGAGGTGCTAAATGAGTATTTTGTCTTTATCAAAGGTCTCCAATAGCTTTTGGTGAAATGCCCAAATGAACCAAAATACTTATTCTAAGAGGCATCATAAACCATAAAAAAACAGCCTCTGGCATGAAATTTCCAGTTTGCCTTCATAGTCAGCTGACCAGTATTCAAGGTCTGACACCATGAACAAACTTTAGTGCTGGTCAGTGAAAGGAACATACTGATTCTTCAGCTGTTCCTTAGTTCTGTGAGGACACAAGTTCATTTGAAACAAACACAACTTCCCCTTCTCACAGTGCTGCCAGGGGGCAGCTCCACAGGGGCATCTTCGTAGTTTGCAGCCCTGAACATGAGTTGCCAGCAGGGAGAAGTTCAAAGCAAGATTTAAAAATTTCTTATCAAATATTAAAACTGTCCAAAATCAAAAGACTAATTATAGGCTATAACATCAAATAATCAAATGACTATGCACTATTACACAGAGAGAATTAGAGAGGTTAAAAATATTTTGTTTTCTTAATTTGAACTTGAAGAAGTTGGGATTTTTTTCTATTTTACGGAACATCAAATAATCAAATGACTATGCACTATTACACAGAGAGAATTAGAGAGGTTAAAAATATTTTGTTTTCTTAATTTGAACTTGAAGAAGTTGGGATTTTTTTTCTATTTTACAGATCAGCTAAAATCCTGGCAGGAAGGTGAGGAAAGAACAACATATGAAGCAAAGAAACTGAAAAAATAGTTGAAGTGTGTTTGACAATCTTTTGTCTTATGATTTCTGTTATGTTAACTTACTGTGTTGTTTGTTGGAGGTTGTTTGTAAGTCACTGTCCTCCAAACACTAATCCATTTTTCATGTGGTATCAACATTGTGAATTTCCATATTTTGCTTAAATACTTATGGAACAGTAGACAGCAGCAATTACTGTGCTTTTTCCAACTTGGACAAGGAACTTGTGAACCTACCTGGTGACAGTGGCAGGGATGGAATGGGAAAGCACCTCTGTTTCCAGAAGAATCCATATGTTTGTGGCATGTCATTGTATGCCAATCTGGCAGATTTTTCTAAACTGGCATGTCATTTGGGATCATCCCTCAATGAAATTTATGCTCCCAAATCCTAACATACTTTTATATGTCACATCTTTCCCACAAAATTCAGTTGGGTGAAGGGACAACCTTTAATGAAACAGACATCTTTTCAAAAGGCATTGTAAGAATCAGTCAGATTTACAGCTAGCCCTAACTTCATCTTGACATTGTTAGCATGTAATGAAAATGGGTCAACCTATCTCCATATGGAGATTAATTCTAATAGGTGAAAGCGAATTACAGAATTAACTACGTGTGTGACAATAGGCAGAACCTTGGGATGCATTTAAAGACAACAAGTGAGCCATCTGTGATGGCTCAGTGGGGAATGAATCCAATCCATCATCAGAGGGAGGTTGGAGAGCCCAGCAGAGGTGCAGCATACCAAAAGCTTCACTGGATGAGATACAGCGTGTTCCCAGACCATATGCTTCCTCCAGAGAGGATATTGAAGTGCTGTTCCATTCACTGCTTTATGCCCTACTCACTTCTAGTGCTGAATATGTGGGAGGATAGGAAGGCTCAGAGAATACTGTCAGCTGTCAAATGGAACTTAGTGTTGTAGTAAGATAAAGGTTTCAGGATATTGTGAGTTGCAGCATCTCACCTAAGGAGCTGCAACCAGAGGGAGGTGTGAGCACACTGTGAACACACATATTAGGGTATTGTGACTTCCACTGAAGATCCACCCTGGGGATGATGCCAGTGGAGGGCAGGGACATACCTGCCACTTACTGCAGGACACCAGCCTGGAACTACAGCCACTTGCACCACTGAAGGTGGAGGAGTCTGTACAAAGAGTTTTCTTGCTGAACACAGCATCACAATACAGGATTTGAGGTTGGGGTGGGCTATTTTAGTTGTGGGGTTTTTTTTGTTTGGGTTTTTTATTTGTTTGGTTTTGTTTGCTGGTTTGGGTTTGTGTTTGGGGTTTGTTTTTTTGGGTTTTTTTTTTAATGAGAGGCAGTGGCATTCTGCAAAGGAAATCATATAGAATAAGCTGGTTTGCTATTTGTTTGAATGAAACAAAACACAGTTTGTGAACTTGGAGATGATTCATATTGCTGCCTCAGAGTAAAATCTCCAAATGAGTGAGAGTGAGAAGAAAGGAGGGGGTGACTGAGATGAAGTCAGCATTACATGAGAGTTGTATTTCTAGAGGAGGAGGAAAGAAAAGTGTAAATTTTATGTAAATTTTGTAATCATTTTGCTTTTTTGAACTCTTTTTTTTCTCAACAAAACATGTCAGCACTTCTGAAAGAAATATTTGAGGTTTAAATAATCAAAATGTGTTCACTATTTCATATTTCTCTCCTCATTTTGCAGTGCCTGAAACATTCCCCTGAATTAGCAAATGTAGGTATTGGAGACTTTTTAAAACTAGAAGCTCACCTGAGGCTGGACAGGATGAGTGAGGAGTATTGCAACTGGCAGGTTCTGTTTTTTCTAACTGGCTGTTTGGAATGACTGCACAGAGCTAGTGTTACTCACACAGCTCCTGAGCTGCTTGAGGGGATGAAGTTTTATGTTGTGCATTTCAAAGTGCAGCACACTTTAGTGTTGCTGAAAACCATTTTAGCAGCTGTAATCACACTCCCATTAAAAGGCTTCCTTGATGGTGTGAAGCATACTGAAATCTATAAAGGAGAGCAGGAACAAAGGAAATCATGTAATGCTGTGAAAATTTTGGCTAAGCTTTGTATATATAGTAGTGAAATGAAAAATTTTTTTTGCAACTGTTATTTAATCCCCAACACAAACCATTTAAAGATGAATATGATTTCTTTTCCAGGGACAACTTGGTTATCTAGCTGCCAGTAGAGCTGCTAAGGATAAATCCTTGCAATTATGAATTTACTTGAGAGGAAGTGTACAGATTCTTCATAATGCTATAGTAGACAGAAATGTGTATCACAAGCCAGCTACCCATTTAATAACTGTGCAAAATATATAGGATGATACTATTTCTTTTTTTAAAAAAAAGTTTGCCAAAGGGTAGGGATGACATCTGGTTTAAGTCATTGTGCCACCAAGGTAAGGAACATGAAACTGAAATGTTTATACAGGTCTTTACTGGGGCATTGCCCTCACAGGTACCATCCAAACTGAGTTAAAAGGCTGGAGCTTCTCAGAAAAAATAAACATTGATATCCTGAACTCCAAGAAATTTTTCTTCTACTAGTTTCAAGGATTTATTCCTCTGCTTTTGAGGACACCGTTGCTTGAAACAAAGGCCAGATGCTAAGCTGACCAGAAAATACTGCCATCCTCCAAGAGAAGAGTTACTTTTTCAATAAAAAAATTGACTAGAGAATTGATTATAAATCCAAAAGCAATTACTTACTTATGGACTTCAGTCAAGGCAGATTGCACTGTAGTTTGGATTTAAATAGGTGGCAATACATATCCATTCCTCCATTCAGTATGCTAACAGGAAACGAGGCCAGAATAATAAAGCATCTAATGAACAAAAAGCTTTGAGAAACAGTATCTGATCTATGTTTTGCTTTCCTAATTGCAGGATAGAGCAGTGAAATGCAACAAATATTATTTTAGTTAGCACAAAACTGAGGATCAGAACACCTTTTGGCTGGAAACCTTGTGCCAGGGTTCTGCAGAAGTGAAAAAGACTGTATAAACCAAAATATTGCATATGAGACTAGAGGTCCTAGGAATTGCCCACCCTTGTGGCAGTCTGTGGCTGCAAAACTCAAACATCCAGTCCCCATAGACGGCCCTGCAGTCTTGCAAGGTTGACTTGCCAAGAGAACACACAGTAAAGAAGAATCATAGAATTTAAGGGTTGGAATGGACCTTAGAGATCATCTAGTCCCAACCCCTGCCCTGGGCAGGGACACCTCCTCACTAGATCAGGTTGCTCAAGGCTCATCCAGCCTGGCCTTGAACACTGCCAGGGTTGGGGCAGCCACCACATCCCTGGGCATCCTGGGACAGTGTCTCACCACCCTCACAGGAAAAACGTGTTTTCTAATATCTAACCTAACCTTTTCCTCCTTCATTTTGAACTCACTATCCCATGTCTTGTCATTGCAGCTCCTAACACAGAGTCCCTCTCTGGCTCCTTGTAGGCCTCTGAAGGGAAGTTGCCACAACATTGAAGGGCAGCCACCACATCCCTGGGCATCCTGGGACAGTGTCTCACCACCCTCACAGGAAAAACGTGTTTTCTAATATCTAACCTAACCTTTTCCTCCTTCATTTTGAACTCACTATCCCATGTCTTGTCATTGCAGCTCCTAACACAGAGTCCCTCTCTGGCTCCTTGTAGGCCTCTGAAGGGAAGTTGCCACAACATTGAACTGCTTCAGGTCCCTCTCCAGCTCCTTGTAGGTCCCTGAAGGGAAGTTGCGACAACATTGACCTGGTGAGCTTCAGAGTGAGGATTATGATAAATATAAACTTTCATCTTGCTGACACCCTTCTTTTCTTTGAAAGCATGGGAGGTGCATTAGTGATTTCAGACACCTGCCACTACAAGGTGTAATAGTTCAAGTCACCTGTAGTATCAAGTCTGTTCACCTGCTGGCTTTCCTTCCTCAGAAGGATGATTTCTTACATGTGGGAAACAACTCCTTGAGAGACTTGGGGTGTACCAGTCCTTGTAATACTTTAGTTTGGTGAAATACAGATCCAAAATCTGTGAACAAGTTAGCCTGCACAACGCATCGTGTACCTGAAGAGTATGTGCATATTTTTCCTGGGTGCTTTATGACTCTTCAAAGTCACATGGGAACGCTCTGAAAGATGAGAACATATGGGATCCAACAAAGGAAAGGCTTAGGTTTTATATTAGGAAAAAGAAGAGTAAACTACATTCTATTTAACAGGAAGTTTCTCTTCAGTTGCCTCCTGTTTTTCAGTACACCTGGGAAACTGATGGTTGTAGTCACCCTTTTCTTCATGTCTCTTTTCCCACCTGACTCCTCTGAGTCATATTTTGTTCCTTAACTAACACCATTCTTCTTCCTGAAGTGTACTCTCTTCAAACCACAACGTTTTCAAGGGTATTTATACCATTTATGTGAGCCATATGTTATAAAAATGTTTATACTTTGACACACTGAAACATTTGTTCACAGTTTCTCTACTTCCTAGTTCTGATAGGTAAGAAATTATCAATACAGACAGGAGACTTGATAGTTACAGTGTTTTGCAAACCACCTTCTTTTGAATTTAGCATCCAATATTCCAAATGCTCATGCTGTCCTGGAAGATGCTCTCTGAAATGCTTGAGTGTATCCTGAGGTTTGAAACACGTCTCCTTTGTGTGGTCTTTGTTCCACATGTCGAATAGCTCAGCAGGTGTGTTAATAAACAGGTAGTTCCATGGAAATTGGTGATATTGCAGGTCTCATTAGTTGTAGTTTTGGCCCCAAACACAGGCAGAGGAAATGTGTGTCTCTGTGGTTCAGAAACATTAAATTCATTACTGCAAAAGAGCTCTAAGGATTTAATGGATTTGTATTTCCAAAATGAGTATTTTTTCCAGCAGATAGCAGAGTTTTGGGAGCCTTTTTTAATGCTGGTGGTGTAAATATGACCATTGAAACTAATATTCCACGTTCTTACACCAACTCTTGCCTTTCTGGTGGCCCCAAATAGCTTCAGTCCCGAGAACTAAGATCCTTTTTTGCAAGATACTTTGAAGCCTATAGGAAAGACAGGCTTGGCCTCATCAAGCTTCCCAAATTAGGAGCTTCCCTATAGCTCACGTCATATTTTCTGTGGGGCTTATATTTTTCTAATCATGGGGATCCCCTTTGCTTTTCTGCTTTCCCCAAACATCTCTTGCCACTTTTATTCTTCCAGGTTGTCTGTGAAAAGCTGGCAATGCCATGGTTTTGTGATCCAGGACTGTAATTACAGTCACAAACATCAGCTGCCATGAGCTGTGTAGTTTTCTCTGAGCCCTTCTCACAGATTGTGCTGGGATGGAAGATGCTTGGCAAATTTGTCACTGGCACCTAAGCTTCTGTCCTCATTTGGAAATGGCAACAATCTGCAATGCATATTTTTTTAATGTCTCTATTTTTGTTTTGTGAAAAACAAGAAAGCAAGAAGGAAAGGAAGTAAGTAAACAGTAGCACTAAGGAAAAACATGAGCAGTAACCTTGGAGACAGAAAACTAAGGGTGCAGAGCTGCTAATTTATTTTCAAGGCAAAGTGCTGTAATGGTCTATTCATATTTCCTGTTCAGTGCAGACTTCAGCATTTCAGGAACAATAAAAACAGTACATGTACATCTTCCCTGGGCAGGTTTAATGTACCTCTGGGATGGGAGAGACTCCCTGTGACTCTGAAAGATCAGCCAGGTTTCCATACCTATTCCCCCATCAGGCTGTGGCACTGGTTGTGGGTTTTGCTTCCCTTTACATGTGGATTTAGCTTGAGGATGCAGACTGCTGCCTCAGAGTCCAAGGCATGTTTTCAGTTTGGAATATCAAAGAAGCTGTGTAGCTGTAGGGAAGAAAGATATGTGTTATCCTGCTGCTTTCTAGAAACAAGGAACTTCTGCCAATCATTTTTGCACAACATAACATGTCTATCTATATGCCTGTTAGTATCAAGAAGAGAACAATTATGCTTTTTTATTATTACTGTTTCATAATTAAATGCTAATTGCTTTTAGTTGCTTCCTACAGTGCCTGGGATGTTTGGAACTGGAAGTAGTATATCTGATATTTCCATAGTAAGAAAGGAGGTTTGGACTCTGTACTCCTCTACTAACTACAGCCAGTTCTGAGTTATTCATGGCAGCAATGTCATAGGTAAGGAGTAATAAGTTGAAGTTCTTCAAATCAGCAACAGAACAAACACTGTGCAGCTCTACAATTTCACAAAATCACAGAATCATAGAATCATAGAATTTAAGCATTGGAATGGACCTCACAGATCATCCAGTCCCAACCCCTGCCCTGGGCAGGGACACCTCCTCACTAGATCAGGTTGCTCAAGGCTCATCCAGCCTGGCCTTGAACACTGCCAGGGTTGGGGCAGCCACCACATCCCTGGGCAACCTGGGACAGTGTCTCACCACCAGAACAGGAAAAAAATCACAGAATATTCTGAGTTAGAAGGGACCCTTGAGGATCATCAAGTCCAGCTTTTGGCCCTGCACAAGAGATCCCCAAGAATCACACCATGAGCCTGAGAGCATTGTCCAAACATTCCTTGAGCTCTGTCAGGCTTGGGGCTGTGAAATCAAATGAAGTGAGGTGCCTGTGATTCTACTGAATGGAAGCATGTCCTTGTCCTTGCTACTGCAGTCCCAGGTTTTTTTCTTGTACATTTAATATGTTTACACTATTTACTCCTTGTACATTTAACATATTTATGCTATTTACTCCTCGTACATTTAACATATTTATTTACTGTGTTTCCTCCCTCACTTTTGGCTTTGGATGCAGAACAGATCTGTGTAAGTACAATGCATGGCCATTGCCAGCAGCAGAGAGAGAGATTTGATAGCCAGATTGGCAGATAGGAAGCTGTTTCTCCATGTTGCCTGCATATCTTCTGTCAGGGCTGGTGAGGTTACCTAGCAAGTGTAAAGAACTCTGTCCAAACTGGCAGTAATTATTGAGTCTCAGCAGGGCAGAGGTAGCACTGAAGCTAATGGGAGTTTCACACAGTTATCAAGTCTGAGATCCAGTTCGTGACCGATGACATCGCTCAGATGTCTCATACATCATATCTGAATGTCTGTAACCTCATTTGTGTCCACCTAAGAAACTCCCTGAGTTACTGTGCCTTTATTTGACTCAAGGTGAGAATCTGAGCCAGAGTTTCTATAAATCTTTCACCTGTTGAGAGTCATATATATTTCTGCATTTCCCAGTGCTGTGTAATGATCACAGTTATGTTAGAAACACATCGAGCATTAAAGCTGGGCCTCGAGGTACTTCTGCTTTGAAGCTGAACTCTCTTCCTGTGGTGATCTGTGCACTGGTGCACACCCTTCTGACTTGGCTCTGAGCCCACAGAAAGCACAAGGTTTTACAGAGGGAAAAGGGTCCTAGTTTTTTCCCTCATTCTGCTGTTCAGGAAATCTGACTTCCTTGCTGGCTTAAATCAGATGTTCTCTTAGGGCTTTCAATGCATTATTAACAAAAAGTGCACATGAAAACCAAACATTTCTTCATCTCCCACTCACAAATGTAAAAACATGAAAAATTCCCACCACAAATCAATTGTTTTCCTAGTTCTCTCTTTCTGTGCTTGTTATGCAAAACTTTCTAGTTTGACTTGTCCCTTTTCCATTCCACTTCACAATTCCTTTTAGGATTTTTCCTTTGTTGTTCAGCTCCACCTTTATATAAGCTAAAAATTAATGAGTTCTTTTTATTCATTTGATTCTAGTGCCATCTGGAACTGTATCAATTGTGCTGTTTCTCTGTCCTTGTAGACAGCATCATACATTGCTTCTCAGATTTTCAGGCTGTGATCTGATTTGCAAACAGTTCACTGATTTTCTCTTTATGTTTGTGTTTGAGGATTACAAGGAAGACTGGGGTCAGCTTTTGAAGGGACTTTTTGCCACACAGAGAAACACAACCTGGCAGTTTAATTTTAATTGGTGATCAAATGGGCTGGGAAGTAAACTATCTAAAAGCCTAAGAGAGGCAATGTTTCCTTTTCTGTATGCTAACACAGGAATGAAATTGGGCTCACTGTAAGGAACTAGGATTGTTTATATTACAAAATTCTGCTCTAAAAACACACAAGCTTTTTTTGTCCTTGCTTTCTGGTGAGTGGTCTTGGATAGGGAAATCAGAAATATAGTTAACAGAGTAAATCACCCCCAGGCTGGTGAGGGCTCAGACCATTCCAGCTTCAGTTCTGCAGCTGTTTGCAAGGATCTTTGTCTAGGGACAATGCACTTACCTACAAGGGCTTTCCTCTGTCATTTCCCTGCACTGCATCTTCCTCTGTCAGCCTGGCACTTGAGAATAGGTCCTAAAAATAAGAACAAAGTGGAATGTTTCCTCTCTACACATTTCTTCTTCCAATTTCTAGTCTTGCATTTTAAAAACTGGGAAATGTAGGCACTAAAGTTTTAGCATTCCAAGAATACTCTTTAGTATATGCATGTTTATAGTTTTTAAGTCATCTGGGCAAGATAATTACCTCACACTCCTGGAAGTGGGAGCTGCCATCCCTCTAGAACAGCAGTGGACCCCAGAGGTGGCATTGAGTCTTAGAGGCTTTGGGCCTGCAGTGAGGTGAGGGCCAAAGCTGGGCCCACACAGGTGTTTTCTAGGAGTCTTGTACTGCATCTTCTTAGAGGCTTTGGGCCTGCAGTGAGGAGAGGGCCAAAGCTGGGCCCACACAGATGTTTTCTAGGAGTCTTGTACTGCATCAGCCTCAATATATCTTGTTAAAATGTGTAAAGATGTTCTCTTAAATAATACTATCAGACAAGTCCTCAGTGTAATTATGTTGGGTTGGGGGTGGTTGTATTTTTGGTCTGCATTTTCTGCATCATAATTTGGACCATGATCTTGTGTCATGGTTTAACCCCAGCAGCAGCCAAGAACCACACAGCCTCTCACTCACTCCCCAACCAATGGGATGGGGGAGAGAATCAGAAGGGTAAAAGCTACAAAAACTCATGGGTTGAGATAAAGACAGTTTAATAGAGAAAGCAAAAGCTGCACACACAAGCAAAGCAAAACAAGGAATTAATTCACT
>NW_008681065.1:0-1378 GCF_000695815.1 Acanthisitta chloris | reverse complement strand
TCTGCACAAAACCCAAACATAGCCTCATACTAGCCTCTATGAAGAAAGTTAACCCTACTTCAGCTCAAACCAGCACACAGGCATATTGGAAAAATGTTAACAGGTACTGGGATAAGTCTTTCTCCAGTGAACGTGGCCCTGGAATGAAGGTTGTAAGGCTGTTTGTGACATTGACTCCTAGAAGCAGTTGATTTATCCCAGAAATGAGCACTATGCCGTTCTTCCAGAAATTAAACAGTAAATAATCATCTCAAAAGGGATGAGGCAAAGGGGAGAATAAATGGTTGAATATCTGTGGGAACTTTGCACTCGTGTATAATCTTCAGGAAAAGACAGAGGAAAACACTGTGGAAAGATTTAGACACACAGCTGAGACCGTGATCTGAAAATGAGGGACTCTGGGATAGGGAGAGAGAGAGGGTGGAATTCTGTTCAGCTGTGTTTAGTCATATGTATTCGGACTGATACAAAATGCACATTGTGCCTTGTTGGCAAGAAATGGATCCCGCAATGATTTAGCCTTTCTGTAGCTTGTCACAGAGGAAAACAAACAGCCTCATTCCTACTATTGTGATGAAAATTATTTTCTTGAAGGCCATTGGCAAAAAATCCACAACCACCCAAAGAGAAAGCCAAGACCCATTTCCAGTTGTGATTGAGCTAACCTCACCAGCCAGCGTTTTTCAGCTTATGTTGATGAATAAGTACACTCAAGTGGCAGCAAAAAGCTTTTAATTGTAAACCTGTAAATGCTGTTGAAAATGTTGTTTAAGGAGACATCTATGCATGTTTCAAAAAATACCCACTAGAGACGTTATCTGTTACCATGGACATGGGATATAATCAGCTTTTATGCTTTCATATTGAATTAAGAGCACTCCAGAGTGAAACCTGTGCCTTAGGTGCTCATGAGCAGAAATCTTTCTCCCTCACATTGTGCTGAGCAAAGTCAACAGCAATATTGCAGTTAATCACAGAAGTGCAATATCAAATTAACACAGCATTTAACTAGATGTTTAAGGGATGTAAGAATTTTAAACCATAACATGAAGGGACAGTTGGAAATCATAAAATATGGCTGCTCATCACCATATATACATGCCAAGTAATGACAATTAGATAACTGCTGATAAATGTGCAGGAGGATATATGAAATCTCCTGTCTCGGTTTGAGAGACAGGTGTGTGCCAAAAAGGCAGGAGCCTCCCTTGGAATAGACAGATGCAGCTCCTCTCCCTCCGAATTACTATAATTCTGAAATTAAGGGCTATTGGGCAAGAGTATGAGAAAATACGAGTAACAGTTCTATATTGCTCTGTGTCTGCCAAGGCAAACAGACCAATACTGCCAGTGCCAGTGCCACACACAGCCCCAGTGC
>NW_008681064.1:70229-88226 GCF_000695815.1 Acanthisitta chloris | reverse complement strand
AGCAGAACTTTCCTCATATATCCCACTTATATGTGTGTATTCCTTAATTCTATTATAAATTTACCAATTTGTACATGACAAAATTTTTACGGTGGCTTGTAGCTCTTAGCAGTCCTCACAAACTGTCTTTATTTCTGTTTTCTTTTGCTTATGTCAGCATCTGGTGCCTTACCTATTTGTCTAGTTTCAGAGAGCAAGACAGTTTCAGAGCTGTCTGGATAGTTGCTATCTGACAATTTCCCACTGTAGTCTCCCCAAAATTGAGCACCCTCTTACATTTTTTACATCAGACATTCACTAGTCACATGGAAGTTTTACCTTTTTATAGAAATTTAGTTCCATGGATTTCTATTCTAGGAGTATAAATTAATAAAATGTATCTGTCATGTAATGAACTATATATAGAGAGGCCCAGTGTTAGATGATCAGGTTTATGTATCTAGCTAGAAAAAGATGGTTAGAAAAAACACTGAGCTTAGTCTTTTGTCTGGCCTTGATTCGGGTATTTGTTTCACTGCATTCAGCAAATTGAATATTCTGATAAAGATTAATACTGTGCTATTCAATGAGTATTTTTAAAATGACGCAAGAGGTTCCCCTGGCCTTTTTTTAAACAAGACACTTGAGTGACATGCTAGCTGAGAGCTAACGTCTGAGGTGAACAGAAGAGACCAAGAGCCCTTTAAATCCAGCTGCCATTCAGCTACCTTCAGAACAGTTACTTCTGAGTTTCAGCAATGCAGCTGAGTCTGATTCTTTGTTTTCTTCACAAACAAAGATAGTAACATCTCTCTCCTGCAGCAGGCTCCCATATAACCAAAGCCCTGTGGCTTTGCCAGTTCTTCACTGAATACTGTCTCAGCATCCTTAAGGCCTGTTCACTGTTCACATCTTTTCTGCTGCCCTACAGCATGATGGAAGAATTTGGCTATAGAAAGGCACATGGTGATCACAAGGAGAGTGTCTGGCAAACAGCAGTAGAGTACCGTGACAGCTTGCAGTGACCTAGTGACTCATAGGATGTCATTTAGAAGCCAGTTTTTATTACTTAAAGCAGATGTATGACGTGATGCCTCTATTTTTTATCCTTTATGACAGTAAGAATATCACTGGATTTTAGCAAAATGTGACCTTTTATGTGACTTTCTGCTGCACCTAATTGCAAAAATGTAACTGACAGACAAAAATGCATGACAGTTTTATTTAATTGTGATTGTCTTGTGAATTTTAATTGGTTATTCTTCCCTCATTAAGAAAGAGAGAGGTACAGGAACAAGACAAGAGACAGAAGACAAAAGTACCTTCTTAGGAACTTATATCAATTGTATGTTCTTTAACAGAGCATTTGTTACTCTGATAAAGTTCCCTGGCTTTCAAAAGTTGCCTTTCAGCCAGAGCTCCTGAAGGCCAGACACCTGAAAATACAGAGATTTAAGAAGGGAAGATTGACATAAGTCCCTGTCAAGTGAATTTATATATGTAGGAATAATGCTGGATTTTTTATCGGGTTTTGCTTTTGGTTTTTGAAATAACTCAGTGGTTGAACTCAGCTGGGATTGTTTTATTCCACCTGAAAACTAATGATCCATTTTTACTTATTTCTGATATGAAATACTACACCAAGTAATTATATGGAATTGTTATGTAAAAAGCCTTTAAACTATCTGAAAGTCCTACACAAACATTGACTTTGTGAAGTAAATTACACACTTACATGACCTGTTCAAATGCCTGTTTCTCATTCTGACCTCATATACGTAAATGCAAGCTATTTATTGTCCCCTGAAATGGGCAGCATGGATACAGGCTCAAGATGTCTGAATTGTACTGAATTGGCTGTCACTGCACTGTGTGTATCAAATGCTGCAGCTTTTGCAAAAGTCACATGTGAAAGAATATCTTTTGGGAGAAGAAAAACTTTCCTCTGAGGGTGTGAAATCACTGCCATATTCTGCTAATAACTATGTCAAAAGCAATTTAAACATTTAAGCTAAAGGGAGAATTTTCTTGAAAACCAGAGTTTCAAATTAATGCTTGCCTTTGATCCAAGCTCAATGAGAAGTATTGTCTAAATTTCATTTGAAAGGCATAAAACATTTTTATCCTTTGCTGCATCATTTACATTGTAACTACTCAGTGAGGATTTAAGAACTTTTAACTTTCCTCTGCTGCTTTGACCCTTACTGTATTCCCTTCACCATACCATCAGTTACCATGTGTGCTCAGACTCTGGTGCCAGCAGGAGTATAGGATATCCAGGTCTCTGCTAATCTGGCTCTCCAGCTTTCGTGTGGACATGGAGCTGTCAGGGGAGCCACTGCCTATAAATGTTACTATCATGGTACAATCTGTGAGGCTGTCCTAGAAGATTTGGCAATGGGTGCTAGAAAATGCTTCTCTTTCTGGGTGTTAGCATCTCTTCATTCAAGATTAAAGCAACTTCTTGCATGCTGTTGAATATACTAAAAGGCACTAAAACTAAATTCCCATTTAGAAAGACCAGAATAAGTTGGATTTTGTATTTCATGTAAGTGCTTCTTGCAATTAAAACTACATATTATCTAGTTTAATGCATTTAATGCTGGCAACTACTAGTACTACTCTAATCACATTGGTTCTAACAGCCTCATATACATGAAAGGAATGCAACTGGAAGGACATACAGTATGATCCAAAACATGCAAGTCATGTTACAGAAAACAGAATCCACTTTGCTGGGGACTGAGGATCTGTTGAGGTTTACTTGGAGGTGAGGGGATCATGTGGAAGAGAGCAGGCCTTGGGCTACTGCAGCGATAGGTGACTTCCAGGCCTAAGGAGCCAAGGTCTTTGCCCTGTACTGTAGTTCTTAGGTATACAAAGTATTTTGAGGACTTTGGAGAGCTGAGGAGGATGGTATGTAGTGGGATTCCTCAAGCAGACAGTGGTGACAGCTTCTCAGGGCCCCACCTACCAACTACAGCCCTGGCTGCACTCAGTGTCCTCTTCATTTCAGCTTTGATAGCCCATGCTACCTCATTTACAGTTTCGCAGTAACATGAACCCTGTGTGCAAACAGGACAGGAAGGAGGATTGGGAGACTTGGAGACTGGTTGGGCTCAGTAGGGAAGGTGATAGGGCAAGTCCTCTTGCAGCCACCTCCAGGCATTGGAAGGACAAGGGAGGGACCCTGTGACACTGCAGGGATTCATGATGCCCGGGGACCACTGTGACACCGAAGGGCTGCATTTTGATTTATCCATCAGGCCATGTTTTGGTACATGTCACTGCAACTTCAAAAATTACTAATTCTCTCTAATTTAGCAATGTGGTATTAAAAATACCATTGTGGATGCTGTAATAGGTTAACGATTGGCACATATCGTTACAGTGTGCATGGTGTAAAATTAAACCCATAAACATTTAATAAATGCAGTAAAAGAGTTTGATTATTTTAAAAAGTGATTATTTGGGTTTTACTTGAATTCTATCAATCTAAGAGACAAAACAATTTTACATTTCTAGGTAAAATTGATATTTAAATGTTCTGCAGCTTTCTACATTTAGTATGTTCAGGCAACATTTCAGCAATTCATTTATTTGCCAGGTGATAACATTTCTTTTCTTAGGCAGAGCCATCTATTTAAAGGCTTTTCTCTCCCCAGTGCCAGGCTGGGCAGCTCTATGAGATCTGCACTGCTGCCTGGCCAATGTGCTGAGCCTGACCTCGCTATTCTGATAAACTGAACCACAGCCTACAATGCAATTTCTTTTCCAATGTCTTCATTTAGGGCTTTTTTTTTTTTTTTTTTTTTTTTAAATTATCACCTCCATTGTGCTATTGTTTCCATTACAACTGAAACACTGATAATTATAGCAGCTTTCAATACCACATAGTCTTCCTTAGCACCTATATCATGACTAAAAATAATAGCAGACCGACTTTAAAGCATCTCCACTGTCTGCCAAAATCTTTTGAGCTTAAAGTAAAAGCTGCTCAAGATCTTTAGTGCTGTAATTTTGTGGGAGTCTCAACTACCTGTAAAAAGATTTAAAGAAGCAACAGCAAAACCTCATTCATGTAGTAGGCAGTTCTGTGATCAGTACATAGTGTAACTAAATGCGCTGATTGTTTATGCAGAGTTCTGGCTTTATTTTAGGTTAAAAGGAAACCCAAGTAATCCTGTTCTGCTGAGGGTTGTCTTGTACAAAATCTGGGATATAACAAGAATAATATTTAATAGATGGACATGCTTCTTAAAACTGTCATTGTGGTCTCTCCTGAGACTGTACTGAAGGGTGTCCACAGTCACAGGGCAGGGCAAAGAGTGGCTGATGGAGGCTGAGTCTCTGTTATTTAAAGCCTTGTGACTGGTTTCCCTGGTTTGCTTGAAGGTGAATATATAATATTTCTATTATGTACATGTTTATTTATTCTTTCAATCAATTATATTGAAACACCCTACAAACCATAAATGCCCAGAAATTAATAATACATGGGACATACTCTAGTACAGAGTTACCATTGTATTCTGCAGTAAGTACCTCTGCTTGACATAGAGGTGAGGCAAAAGGGTGGACAGTATTTGTTACTATTACCAGTATGCTAATAGTAGTATCCCACAGCACTGTACAAGTCAGTAAGAGAATGGGAGAAAACAGATGAAGTGGCATCACTGATGTCATTCAGGAAGAAAGAAACTGAGAATAGCATTGAAAAGGTTTTTTCTTTCCTGTTACTGGTATATGGTTTTCTCTCTTATAAGAAATTAATGTTCAATCCTGTGATATCTTATCCTTAACATTCACTAAGTTTCATGACTTCAGTATGTAATAGATACATACTTCAAAGGAAAGGTATGAAGGGGAGAAAAGCCTGGAGTTGATAGTGGCAGTGAGCCAAACAAGTAGACCATTCCTGTGACACACCCTGGAAGTATTCCCTGTTGAGCTTCCTTGGCTTTGAAGTGCTTCAGAGCTGAGGACTCTGGGGAATAAACAGAGCTTTTACATTCTCTAATGCATATTTCTCATGAGCCTAAACTTAAAAATGGTGTGTTGCAGACCTCTCAGTCTTCTATTAAGTATCGGTTTCTTTAAGATTTTTTAAGGAACTTTCAGATGTATTAATTCCTAGGTTGAATTGTTAATTCATAGCTAATAACTGGAGCTCTAATTTCACAAGTAATGCACTTTTTATTGTTTGTATGGTATGCAGAAACTTTTCTGAGTAATGTTTTGTTTTACTGGTCCTGTTCAAAGCCTTTGGCATGCTGCAGCTGGATGCTTTAGTAGCTGCAACATACAGAAAGGGAATATATCTTCCACTTAATGCTGTATACATACTGGAAAATAAGTTCAAGAGGAGTAAATGCACTGAGAGATCTGGCTTTCCTAAGAGAACTGAGTTACAAAACAGGAAAGTATTGTCTAAATATTCTTTTTCAACACCCTAAGAGGAAATAGTTGAAACACTTGGATAAGTGGGGAAACTGTAAATTCCTGCATAAGGCTATTTGTTGCATGTATAAAGCTTAAAGGATTTTTAACAAAGCAAATCAAAGGCATGCCTAATGTTAGATAAGTGATTGCTAAAAAAATGTTGACTTTGCTGATAGAATTTGCTACAGTAATATTTTTATTTAGTAAGAAATATTTCATTACTAAGTTACAGATAAGAAGCATATTATCAAGCCTTAAATATGAATCCTTTGTCAAGAGATGAATGAGAATTTTTTTCATTTGATATTGCCCTTGACTTTTCTGCTTTGTGATATTCTCTTAAGGCTTTGCACTGTAGCCATTTGATTAGCCTGTAGTCTGATAAGATCAAATTTGTCCACGTCTTCTGCTTCTTTTTTCCAAGTACCACAGCTTGTTCTACTTTCCTTTGTACCAACAAAGGGAGGTGGAAAAAAAGTTTCGTTCTACAATGTTATATTTTTTCTAAGACCAAATATCCCAGAAGTTGACAAACCATGTATTCGGCTTTTTACTATGCAAGATGAGTATTCTAAGTAATTTAGGTCAAACTAGTTAATTGCTTCTGTCTTTGGCAGTTGACTGGTACATGAAATGAACTTGTTGCCTTTTTAAGGGCTATTTATAGTCTTACAGTTGTGATTAAACCTAAAGTTATGATTTATTAGTACTGAAGATGGAGAAAAAGTTTATTAGAGCCACCAGAAGGTTGACTGGGCAAAAGAAGCATTTTGGGGTTTTTTGCTGCTTCCATGCAGTCTTTCCCTTTACTTTTTAGTTGTGTAAATGCACATTTGTAGTTTTTGATGCTCCACTTGATGCACATTCTTCTACATTGGAAAGTGGTGACAAAGAGACCAAAAAGGGAAGGAGAAAGAAGGCCACATCTCTAATCTCATGGAGCTTTTTGGGATTTTTTTGGGAGAGTTTTGGTTTTTTTTGTTGGGGTTGTTTGCTGGTTTGGGTTTTTTTTGAGTTTTCATTGTTTGTTTGTTTTTAATGCAAAACATCCACAAAAATGTGATCTGAAATAAAGTCAGGGTTGTGTAGTATCAAAGAGGTCCAAAAGATATACCAGATATACCAGAAGAAGCCCAAGAAGTATCATGGGATTGACTGGGAGATGATGAACAGTGATGTAAAAATGAGCAATAATTGCAACTTTGTAACAGAAGAACTTTGCATTGCAACAGGACATCATCTTCTTAGGTTCAAAATAGGATTTGATAAGCACAAGCACACTAGATGTTGTCTTAATTGTTACACTGAATTTTGAACCAGATAACAAATCTCATATGCCATTGTTTGTTGTTTTCTAGTTACTGGGTAATCACAGAGTTACAGGGAAATTATGCTGCACCAGTACACAGTGCAATTTTAATTGTTAGTTCTCAAGTGCCATTGGTCACCATAAGTCCAGTGTGAGACTGGATTCCAAAATGCAGTGGCAAGATAAAGTATGATAAACTATTGCTATGTTCCTTGAATATTTGTTTATGAATTGTGTTTTGGGATAATTTACATGAGAAGTGTTTATGAAGCCTGGCTTTCTAAAGGTCCTAGGCTCTGCTCATTGTCATAAAACCATAAAAACATATTACCTATCAAAATCATGTACTCTAGTCATGCAGATACGTAAATGAAATAATATTTGAAACAGTACACTTTCAAACAGTCATTGTAAATCTGTGCTAGAGCTTATTGTAATGGCATGAGTTAGCAAAAATCAAATGATAAAAACTTACTCTAGAGCTCCAGTCTTGCATGCCATGTTTTCAGGCTTTAGTGTATATTCATTCTTGATCATAGATGACCTATAAATAGGGGTGTATAAATGGAAATGCTGACAGATTCTGGACTATCATGATGGTAACAGGCACTGCTATAATTAGGCATGCATCTGAGTAGACAGTGTAATATGATGGTCGTGTTTATACCCTGTGCTGGAAGGAATGTTTGTTAATCTGCACAGTCCTTTTAAATGAGTTGGGTAGCAAGAGTCTGTGGAAAAAAAGATGCTGAGGTTTAATTCATATTTCACAATTTATTAGAAGAAAACGTGAAACATTTTTCTTTATACTATAAACAAAACATAGTTGAAATAGTTTGAATGTCGGTAAGAACTTTCTTCTTGTTTAGGCATTTAAACTTTCCAATCAAAAAGGTCTTTTTCTCCTATTTTCTTTTTACTATCAAAGTACTATTTCTTTTCCAATTTCAGAGGTCAGAGCCCAGCAGTTGCTGAATTTAACTTACTCCTGAAAGCATATTCTTTGGAAACGTATGGTGTTGATCCTCATCCTTGCAAGGTAACGGTTCTTTTTACTAACATTTAGTTAAACCATTGATGGAATCAATTTAGCTCTGTTTTTTTATCTAGGCCCAAACAGGGAGTAATGTATGAAAGAACTTGCCCTGGAACTATGTATTATGCTTAAGCCTTGGAAGAACACTGACTGGTTGGTGTTTCTGCATCAGTCAAAGGAAAGATTTCTCCAGAGGAAGCAGAACATCATGGAAGAATCTAGTAGAGTGTCATGACAAAAGCTTTGATTATACTTAATAATTTCTTTGCATTTAATGCAAAGATTTCTCTTAGGTACTCCAAGTGTGAAATACGTTTTGTTTCCCAAGATTTTCAGGATTCAGCATTATTCTGTCCAGAAGATGCAACAAATTGATAGTCCTTGGCAGATCCATTTTTCAAACACCATCAAAATATGCAACTCTTAGGACGAACCACAAACCAAATGTACAGAGGGGAGAACCCACTTTGTATTCCCACTCCTCACTTCCCTATTTTGTGGTTCTCTATAAGGGGGCGATTTTAATTACCAGTTCTGATTGTCTCTTATACCTGCATTTTTAATGACTTGGTCTTATCTGCGTAATCTGCAGTCTTTATTTTTAGTGTTACTTGCTTTGTATTTTAACTGCTGCTTTTACTTTGTCTTGTATACTATCTCATCTGATGGAACAGCAGTGCTGCTCAGTTAGCTGTTCTGGTGGTGGGCAGCCTTAAACAGTCAGCTCTAGCATAAGGCTGCATAAGATTTCATATATATTTTGGCAGGAATGGTGCTTCTTTAAGGGAGATGGGATCTGGTTCAGAGCTTAGTGAAGTCAATGGCAAAGTAAACTTTAGTTTTAAACTATACCGCAGGTTTTCACGGGGCATCCCAGAGACTTAGGTTCACACTTAGCACAGAGGAAAAACTGGCTCAGAATTTCCTCTTTGCGTGTGCTGCAGGGATTCTAGTGTGGGGGCAATCAGAGGCTTACAACCCATGCTTAAGGAAAATTGTCTTCTGGCAGAGAACTGCAAAGCATGGTTCTTTGCTTGCTCCTTTCAACATGCTCCTTCCCGTTCTGTGGCGGCTACTCCAGACCTATTCCTTTTTTTCTTTCTCTTTATTTTATTGGTGGAACATATGGCATAGTAAAGCTGCTATCTTTAGCAACATAAGGGTATGGAAACTGGGATGGTCAGGAAGTCCAGTTAATACAAAACTCACCTAAATCATTGATCAAAACTGAGAAGCCAGAACTTTTATTGTGGAATGAAATTTTTTTTTAAATGGTCTTTTCTGTTTGAAAGGCAAGTATCACTGTATCTTGTGGTTTGTACTCAAGAGTATGTTGGGTGTGTTATTACTGAGTACAAACCAGAAGCTTATGATAGTAAATTATATCTGTCAGCAGTACTTCAAGACAAAGTCTTGCAGAGGAATAATGTATTGTGAAATCTTTAAAAATATTAGTGTTGAAGCAGATATGAATCCCTGGTTTGTGGTCTGTCAGCATGGTAGGAATGGGACATACACAGAAGGACATTTTCAACAAAATTAGTAAGTAAACCTAAGGAGTGACCAATGTCATCAGCTACAGGTAGATGGAAACAAGGCATAAGATGTTGTGACTCACTTAAATACCTAGAAATAAATGAGGCCTGTATTGCCAGGAGCAGTCCTTGTTGTTTAACAGTGTATATTTTTGAAGGTATAATTTGTTTTGAAAAGGAAAACAAAACAGAGGTAATCTACAGTGGAGTAATAATTTATTCAATCAGTAAGAAATTCCTCACTGAATGAGTGGAAAATTATGTTCTTTTTTTCTCTTTCAAGGACTCAATTGGGACAACTACATTTTTAGGATTCACAGCTGCAGGATTTGTAGTTTTCCAGGGGAATAAAAGAATTCATTTATTAAAATGGTAAGCATGTGTACTAAGAATACATTAAAAAGCAAGTGTATTTTCTCCTGTATCTTACCTTCTTCCTACTATCTTCACCTGCATTTGTTGTCTTTAAGGTGAACCATTCCTTCTCTTGCCCTAACATGTTTCACTTTTAAAAGATTTTAGAAAATAATAATAACCACAAGAAATTTGGTCTCATTCATCCTCCAGTGAATATTATTCCACACACAAATGCTAAAATTCAGTAAGTTGATTTTTCATCTATGCTGTAAATTACTAGTGAGGCTTACTGGCAGAGTTGTCTGGAACAGTTTACAGGAGTTCACCTGTATTTTTATTTGACTTTTGGAAATATTGCTGTTTCCTCATTTAATTGACCCCAATTTGAAAACTATAAAAGAACATATTTGGTAAGCAGAGGATGAGGTGAGAATGCCTTTGAAGTTTTATTTTTTAGTCTCATTTTCAAGAAGTGCACACTCACACAATTATCCTTGGTTTGTCTGGTTTTGCTTTTCTTTTCTGCATCTGTAAAACATTTGATTTAATTGGTTAGCCTCAGCCACATTTGAGGGAGAGGTAAAATTGAGCTCCTGCAAGTAGTGTAAGAGCAGCTGGCCATGCCTTCAGCAGCGTGCTATAGAGTGAGCAGTCATGGACAGACATTGATAAGTCTCAGTTTAGCCCTGCTGCTACATGGATGCCAACAGCAGTTGTGGCATCCATGTGTCATAGATGTGGCTGCTCCACCTCTGAGCTCACAACCTGTCTCATGGAATCAAGATGGTGAAAAAATGGTGAGGTGTTTTTTAATGTAGAGCTGGAAACTTTGCTGCATATCTGTAGAAACCTCCCTGATAGCTGACTAATTTGAAATCCTCAGATGTGTAAAGTCAGTGTAGTTCTGTCTGTATGATTCAGTTCCCCATGGAGCTTTAGGGAAATGCCTGTCAAATGCCATCCATTTGAGATCCTGGATTTGTGCCTAGAATTAATTCCAGGTAGCCCTGGTCACAGTACTTGGGTGGTTTGTGCTTTTGGCCTAAGGACAATATAACTATAATGTCAGTCTGTGGTGCACAAAGGAGAGAATAACACTTGCCAAGCTTGTGTCCACTGTACAGTGCGGAGTGAGTTTCACATCACTTAGTTTTTCTACTTAAGGATGATGTGTCCTTTTGGAGATCTATGTGTATTAATTTAGTCCATTGACATGTAAACCAGATTCCAAATGAAATAGTGATAGAGGAGAAGTCATTAAGCTGTCTCAGCATTACCCTTTGGAAGGTCAGTCCAGTTATCTGAACACCATGTGCTCCTTCTTTCATTTCTGAGGCCTAGAAGTGAGTGTTAGTACCTTTAAAAGCTGAAATTTGCACTACACAGTAAGAATCCAAATTCATATTTGAGATTTTTCTTTTTAGTGTAAAAGCTTTCTCAACTGCAACGATTTTTGTGGTTTATGTTAGAGCAGAACTCTTGTTATGAAGTTTCAGGGATAGCAATGTCCTTGACTCCAGAGTTGTTGTTATTTCAATCATATGAAATCCAAGACCTTTAGAGATAGTTCATGAAAAACTATGGTGTCTCCATTTTAGCTGTGGCAATGACAACATTTCCATTACAATTTAAGCAGAGGCATCGTATTACTATTATTATTAGAGGCATTTTTATTTATATGGTCCACTGCTATTCCGTATGTAGATTGTGCTTTCAACCTTGGTTAAATTGAATTTTGACATAGGTTTACATCTATGGCCCCAGTAGTAAGTGCTGTCAGATATATAATTTTTCTTCCTGTTGTGTTCTGTAGTAAGCAGTCAGCTATTAAGATGATGGTATGAAACCTCAAATAAGTAAAGAGAAAAAGAGTATTATCTTTCCCTCAATTTAATTATAATAGACATTGTAAGATTTTAAGATATAAAAGGAATTACAAACTGTTTCATAAATAGAATGTAAACATAAGCTTCTACCTACCTTTAATTTCCTCCTCACTTTCCAGCAGCTAAAGTTAATTCTTTGAAGATTCATATGGATGTAAAAGAAATACTCTGGGCTTATGCATGCCAAAGAAAATTAGAATATTAAATAATTTTATGCTGAAGGTTGTAAGAATCCTGTTGAGGCACTTAGTCATTTGACTTTGGGAATCAGGGAAACTCGCATGCAAGTTGCTTTTCTTACTTGTAGATAAATCTGTCTTTCCTATAATTGAATCATTTTTCTCTTTCTAGGTGTGATGTCTATAAACTGAAATTTGAAGGGAAGACTTTTTATGTGTTTGGAGCTCAGAAGGAGGTCAGGTTTAATATTTTTACAGACTTTCTGTATTTGATTAAGATGCACTAGGACAACATATTTTTAACTGAGAAAACTTCTAAACAATCAATAATTATACATTATATGGTAGCTAAAATATAGAATATGAGTGAATGTGAATATTCCTGTTGTCAAAGGAATGTCTAATTTGCAAAGGGTTGAGTCATTTCTCACTAACATTCATGCTGTGCTTTGTTGATAGCCCATGTTTTTGGTCGTCTTTGGAGTAAAGTTTTAATTGATTTTAAAGTGCTAAAGCTGTATTCACCCACTTTAAAATATGAGAGATGTCTGTATATGGTTGCAAATTATAGTGAACATTGATACCTGTGAGGTATTTTTGGCTTATCACAATCATGTCCTCAGATCTTGCTCAGCTGTATAGGCCAGAGACTGTCCTAGGTAGCTGGGAATCCTACATTTTGCTCTTGTCATTCAGTCACAGAGATATTTTGCCTACTACATGCTATAATCAGTTATATCCCTCAGTCAGAGTGATACAGTCTAGGTTTATGGCTTTGAATGTAGGTGAGGAAAGAAAATGAAGGAAGGAAATCATGTCAGATGTATCACAGACTGTGGTTGCAAGGAGATTTTGTTGGTAGGATATGGTAGGAAATGAGGAGAGGTGGATGGTCAGTAGTCCAGCAACTGTGCCATGTGGAATACTGAACATAGAGACTTTCCTCTTTGATACTGATCTCAATACAATTATTCTACAAGCCACTTGTACATATGCGTACATAATGCTCTTCCCTGCTCCCTCCAAGCATTTCCTTTGCAAAAATTGGCTGGGTAGTTTAAATATCATCTATGAATGAGTTGTACATCTGTGGGTGAAGCACAGTTTGAGTCTACACAGGAAAACATGGTCATCAGTGTATCTGGTTAATGGCGATGCCATCAGGTACAGCTACTTCAGTGCTTGAGAATTCAACATTTTCATTACTTTCATTTGTTTTATTTTCCTTGCACTTAGAAAAAGGCTGTGCTGTCATTCCATACGTCTACACCAGCAGCCTGCAAGCATCTTTGGAAATGTGGGGTGGAGAACCAGGCTTTTTACAAGTATGTAAACCTGAAGTCATTATCTATACTAAAAGAAAATATAATTGCATGTAAGTTGAAGATTGTTCAATGTGAAATGTTCCATTTCATAACAGAATGTAAACTACAAATAGAAAATATGCAGGTTAATGAGAAATACTATTTAATTTCAAGCCAGTGTTAGAAATTGTTTAAAATCTAAATGAGGCAGAAGGGGGCTGGCAGTGAATAATTGCTCTTTCTCCAGCACACTGCTTATGCTGCTCTGTAGTGTGATTTTGGATTGATACATACTGCACTTGTGTCTCTGTATACAGTTGTTAATCTTAGCCTGGTTTAGGAATAGCTTGAGAATGGAGGAAATAATTTGTAATACTTGATTCTCTGTAGTCTTCTGCCAGTAGGTAATTGTTCTACCAATTGAAAGCCAAGGTTTAGTAAGAGTGGATTAAAGCACAGCAGAGAATTGTTTACTTTTCAAAAAAGAAAAGAAAATGGCTTTAGATATATTTTGAAAGACACCAGCTGTCTTGTAAAAAAAAAAAAAAGCCTGAAAATTGACAAGAAAATAAGGAGTATCTACCTCCCTGTTCCCTAAAAGAGAATCTGATAGTATTTCGTCATTAAAAAGCTCTTACGCATTCTTTCTGCCTTCCATTGACTTTGTTAGATCTGTTTATTGATGTGTCCCTTTAGGCACGTAGCTTTTATTCTTGCTACTTAGTCTCTCCTTACAGCTTCTTGCATATTTTATAAAAATTACTGTTTCTGTGTGGGCACATAGCAGCGCCAGGGAGCTGCTGTAAGGATAAACCATAACTATGCAGAAAGAATGTGTCTTCTAACCTGAATGTTAATGACCTGCTTTAATGTGGAGAATACTTCTTCTTTTCAACACTGATACAAAAATATATAAATATATTCAAGTGATATATTCAGTGAGGGGACAGGAAGTATTAGCTGTCAACTCTCTATCTTAACATCTACTGTGTTTGAGACTGCATTAATATGATGTTTATCAGGAAGTATTTTCCATTGGAAGTAGACCTGAGTAGAAAAATGGTGCATGGTGTTTGAGCAGTTTTATTTTACATTGCTAGAAATAAATATAGGGAATAGGAAACGATTCCCACCCAAAGGAGAGAAATTAGTGCTCAAAGTAAAGATGTCAGAGAGAGATTCAGGAGTATCACTTATCTGTTCTTGTTGTTAAATGGCTGTAATATTAACTGTTTGGGTTTTGGACACAGATACATGGTTGTAGGGAGTTTGGTCTTAACCTTTCGGGGAGAGGGAGTGAGAGAGCAACTGTGTAGGCATGTAGTACCTAGTCAAGGGGAGAAAGTAAGATGAAATAGCTCATAGCTTAGGATAAAGACAGAAATATTGGTTACCAATTACTGTCACAGGCAAAACAGGCTTGGCTTGGGTAAGTTTCATTTTTTTCCTACCCTTCTCACTCTATCTCAAATTGTCATTAAAGACAAAAGTAAAAATACCTCTCCATGTTACTTTCCAGCTCAACTTTCTGCCTCATTTTTGACTCCACTATGTACTCCTTGACCTCAGCAGCTCAAGGAGATGGGGATTGAAGTTTCTCTCTGTTGCTCCTTTCTCCTCATGTTTTCCCCCTGCACCAGTGTCCTTCATGAGCTGCTCAAGAATAGGTCTTTCCTATGGGCTTGCAGTCCTTCAGGATAAACCTGCTGCATCATGGATTCCTCTCCATAGGCCACAACCTCTGCCAGGACCTAGCTCCTGTGTGAGTTCTCCACAGGCTGCAGCTTGCCTCAGTGCCAGTGTACCTGCTGTAATACAGGTTCCTCCACAGGCTGGAGTGCTCACATCTGCTCTATAAGGGACTGCAGTGGGACAGCCTCCTTCCCTATGGTCTTCTCCATCAGCTTCAGGGTAGACTTGGCTCCGACACCTGGAGCACCTCCTCCCCCTCATTCTTCTCTGTCATGGTGTCTGAAGGGCTGCATCTCTCATCTGTTTTTCTACTTTCCAAATGTGGAGTTATTTCTTTAGCATGATTGCTTAAAATTTTGCTTGCCTGTTTCAGTTTTGGTGGGTCTTTCAAGAGGACTACTTTAATAAAATTAAGATTGGTAACGATATTCAGTGGAGAGGAAACTGGATGAGAGATTGGAAAATAGTAATGGTTAATATTAAGAGTGCAGAAAAATAACAGTGATCCTCCAAACATGGAACTGAAGCCAAATCAATCTATAAATAAAGACTTAAGATAGTAGTTTTGAAATGGCAAAAGGTTTTACACATTTCAGAGTTGTGCACTGTGTACTGTTAGTTATTCAACAGCATTAGATAAATCCTGTTTGTTTGTGTTCTGTATGATACCAACAAGGTATTCTAGTAAGATTAGTGCAGGCATAGTCAGGTTGTGTAAGTAATTCATGGTAATGACACTTTGCCTCAATTAAATTTGGTCTTCTCCTCTGCTTAGAAGAGTTTGAGACTGGAATTTAAGATAAGGTCATGATTACCTTGCATGTATTGAAAAACAAAGCTTTAGTCCTGTCTCGATCCAGGCTAAGGGTTGGCCATTGTGATTATGTTCAAGTAGATATAAATCATAGAAGATTGTCTACTTGGGTCTGGGAATGAGAGGCTAAATACAAAATCAGTTTGTCATTTTTCAAGCAGAGAACATCAAGGAAATTGCATGCCTCAGGTACTCCTCCATGATCTTTGTGATAAAAGAGTGTGATAGAAGAATATGATAAAAGGCTGCTGTGTACTTGATGATTAGAGAGAAGCAATAGGATATTATGTATGCTACTAAGAAGTTGACTGAATAGAGACATTGGAAATGCAACTACTTTGGGAGACAAGTGTTACCACTTTTTTATTATTTCATTGGTTTCCAAGTGAAAAAGTGGAAACAGTCATATTTTCCCACAGACAAGGTGGTGTTAGAACACACGTCCTAGGGGCTTTTTGGTGTACTATAGTCTTTCCTTCATCATGTGAATAGAAGTCCATAGAGATGCAGAAAGTGTCTGCATTTAATTTTCTTGTTTTCCTGGCCAGGTAATCACTTTTTCTAAGTTCAGTCACTCTGTGTGTGCTTCATACTCTAGTTTGTATAAAGGCCTTAAAAAGGTTGGAAGCTCACTTTTTGAATGTTGCTTTGTGGTATAAAAGTTACAAAACTTGTTCATCTTTGCTTATGTCCGTGCAAATATGACAGCCTCTGTTCTTTTTCTTCAAGGTATGCAAGATCCAGTCAGATCAAGACAATGTCCAGCAGCAAGATATTTTTTAAAGGCAGTAGATTTCGATATAGGTGAGTGTTTGCTTTTTCTTGTTCACCATAAATCATTTCAGAAAGTAAGAAAACATCAGTAATTACTCATGGCAAATTAAGGGCTTTTCCCACTGGACTGTTCACACCTAATTGAGGTCAGGGCTTGAAAGGTTTTCTGTTGTCTCTTTAGTGTTGCTTATAAAATAAACTGGAGTCAGACTTTTGTCAAGAGCAGTTCCACCAGCAGACTGCTCCACTTTTGGTGCAGCTTCTGCTAAAACAAGGACGTGTGGCCAGTGCAGAGATTGTATGCCTTCTGTAACTGGGAAGCTATGGGCCAGGGGTGCATTAAAGGACAGTTCAGTCCCATTCTTATTGTTTTCTACAAGAGGTTGCTTTTTTTTCTTTGCAGGCAAGCTGTCAGCACCATTTTATCCTGGGACATTATATATCCACTACACAGGAATTTTTTGCCTTTTCCTTTTCTTCTTTTGATTGAAACTTAATTGTTTCTGTACATGTAGTTCTTAGCATGTAAAGGGTTCATCTTAGTATTTACTTGCATATTTATGTCATCTTTTAATGCAGTGGAAAAGTAGCCAAAGAGGTTGTGGAGGCAAGCTCTAAAATCCAGAGGGAACCTCCTGAAGTTCACAGGTATGTCTTGATATTCAATATTAAAGCATAAGGACTAAGGAGGATTATTATTCTTTACAGAGAAGCTCTCTTTCTTTTACTGTCGAATATAATGGCTGTCATTGTGAGCTTCCACTCTGAGGCATGCAAGCCTTGGGAAGTATGTGTTGCCAGTGTTATAATATTCAGACAATAATGTATTGTCTCCTAGATAAGGGAACTTAATCTGTGCTGCTTCAAAGATGGATTTAATCAGTCAACCAGATAGGTATCTTATATTATTTTCTGTGCTAGACTGTTATTACATGGTTCTGACAGAAAAGTACATTCTCATTTCACTCCTTGTTTGGTTTTGAAAGATTCTGTTTTGTATATGTTTATGGTTATGCTTAAAAGTATACTTGGTAGTTTTTCCATAATGCAACCAAATTAAAAAGCATGAAGTTCATTCATTAAAGAGAAAAAATATCAGAGAATCTTCTTTTCAGATAAAAATTTGACATGTAAGAAATAAGCAGCTAGACTTTGCAAGCAAACTAATGCTTTCAGGTCCTTATCATGTATTGTAGTGACAGTGAAAATTGCTAAGAACCTGATTGAAGTACTTCAGAAACGAAGAAAGAGGCCAGCAGAGAAAGCTGCTTAAAACCTTTTTATGAAAAGGTTGCTTAACTTCCTGAACATTCTATGGCCATATCCCTATTTTTATTAGCAGGGTTTTTTTTGAGGTTGGGGTGTGTGGTTTTGGTTTATTTTTAGTTGAATGTTGCTATTCTGTATATATTTGAGATAAAAGTGGTTTGTCTTTACTAAAGGATAGGAATATATTTGCAGTAAGTATAATACGTTTTCCAGCTCTACTACGTAATTAGGAGTAAGGCCATGCAGGGATGGATACTTCTGAACATGCTTTTCCAGATTGCATTTAAAAATGGGGTAAGTGAAGGTCTAGAATGTGTTATATGAAAACACACAAGGCAGGATACAGATTTATCATTGAGGCAGAGTAGACTACTTGGGCACACAAATGCATTTTAAATGAGAATAGTTGCTTACATAAGGA
>NW_008681064.1:59455-70206 GCF_000695815.1 Acanthisitta chloris | reverse complement strand
TTTTTTTCCAGGATAAGAAAAGATTTTCACATGAAATTATTTTTTGTCATGTATTTTGCTTTTCTTTGTTTTTGTATTTAAAGTACTTTAAACATATTGTTCAAAACCTAGTGTACATAAAGAGATAAATCAGAGGGAAAGTAAGTTCATAAAGTAATATCCCATGGATTTAATACCCATAGTAATAATGTATATTTTTTTATGATTAACCTTTTAAAATGCTTGCATTTACAATATTATGGTAGCTCCAAGTTCAGTTTCTTAGAAAGACTAAGGAAAAGTCTAATGATTTCAGATAGTTTTTATTGTTCAGGTTTTGAAATTTGAATCAGAGGTCCTTCTAATAGCATGGGTAGGCAAAAAGTATAGAAATTTTTTGACTCAAAAACAAAGCAGGTTTTAGAAACACATTACTCTGTGAAAAAGGACTTGGGAATGGGAAATGGCAACTTTTCATATGCAAAGCATATAGAGGAAATTATATGACGGAAGGTAAATATATATATTTAAGTATATATAAGGTTTTATCTCCCTGTGTGCCCCCGTGTCAAAGTCAACTCAGTTGTACCATGGCTTCATTGAGAAAGAAACATGCAGTTGAGAGGAGGGTAATGTTCAGTATCTTTGTGTTTGGATATTACACTTAATGCACTACAAACTGAACGTCTGTTGGAGTGTGCAGTCATGCAGCATTAATGCAGTGGCAAGTTCTTGTGACACTGAGTGATTTAATATTTTGCTTCCAGGGCATGCCTGAAGGCATGATCTTTGTAAATAAGTATGGAGTAGAAGCCTTATGTGTGCTCCCAGGCAGAACTCCTATTTTGGGAGTTGCTTGAGAGCTTTTTACAGCAAGCACAAAGTTCCAGGGATTGCATAACAAGCCTATGGAGGTACTGTTGGGTTGCAGTGACTGTAATGACCATAATCTGAGTGAAAACCTTCATTGGATAGTGAAAATTCAAACTACATAGTTATCAGAAACTGTTTGCAGAATGCAAATGAGGACATAATTATCTTTGGGCATATGTTAAGGAGCAAGAAATCATGGCAATTGAGCAAGAAAGCTTGTTTATTCCCACAGAATATTTAATGACATGTGATGTGTCTTAGAGTTAGACATCTGTGTCCCAAGTTTACCTAAACCCTCAACAACACACAGTTCCATCTTTTGACTTGCAATAGGTGCTTCATCCTGTTTGTTTATGTGGAATTGTAAGTTGAGTCTTTGTGCAAACTTGTAATGCATTTTGTAAAACTTCGGCAGTGTACCTCTGCACCATTTGAAGTCATGTAGAATCTTCCCTTTCATCTTTGTTTTTTTCAAAAGTAAATATTTTATAACATAATAGTTCAGATTTATTGCAGGACTCTTGCTGAGGGCCTGTATCATTTATTCAAAAGAGCCATTTTATGTTCTCAGTAATATATTTTTAGGCTAATGAGCCTCATGAGTGAAGCAGATCAACAGCATTCCTCAAACTTTCCTGAGAATGTTCAACACCTGCTACCATGAAAGCCTCTTAGAGCCAAGCAAGACAAGAAAGTAAACCAGCCTGAGCACCTGGAGGCACGGTGTAAAGGCAATATCTTGGGTGCATGGGAATGAGAGAAAGCACTGTCTATCTGCTAACTGAAGTGATATGGTTGTTCCGGCTTTAGTCTTTAGTCTGTGGTGCTCAAACCATAACAAATCCTTTACCCAGTTCTGGAGGCAATGGAACAACATCAGGAAAATTATTTGTATCATCTCTACCTTCCCTTTCCTTGAAGCTGAATACTAATGCGTGCTGTGCTCTGTGGAGAGGAGCAACACACTGAAATCCTGCCAAAGGTGAAAAGAAGTCAGGCTGCGTAAAGGAAGTAAACCAGCACAAACCCTCTTTTATGCTTCAGATGTTGAAGGGTTTTTATCTGCTGTGGGTGTAACATAACACGGTTGAAAGCAGCATTTGGTGTGCAGAGCTTGTTATGATAGCTCAAGGCCTAGTGTAAATTATGCAAAACAATTCTGAGATGGAACCTATTGGACTGCAGTTGTTTTCTTGTGAGTCAACTTACCCTGTTTTACCTGTTGTTTTAGAACCGGCATTACCCAGAGTCGCAGTTCTCCCTCCTTGAACAAGCAACTCATAATCAACATGGAACCTCTGCAGCCTCTCCTTCCATCTCCCTGTGAGGAGGAAGAGGTTCCTTTAGATGAAGGTGAGTCACCTACCCGGTTCTTACCAATATTTATTATAAAACATTTGGAAAAGATGTGTTACTGCCTCAGAGATACAGAAAACATCTAATGATTTCCATTGGGAGTACATCATTAAGCCTTTGCACGTCATACTCAGAAATGATCACTGTCTCAAGAAACTGTGCACAAGCCTTATGTAAGTTTCATTGTGAGAGAAAGTTACTGCTGTTATAGTGTCTGTTGCAAAAATCTTCTTTTAGATTGTCTGTGAAAAGGTTCTTAGGAAACAAATAATCTCAACATTTTATAAAATAGTAACTCCAGCTACTCAGGAGTGAAAACTGAGAGTTTACTGCTAGGTATGTTGATTTTCTTGCTCCCATTCATTGTTATATTTATTTATTTCCATTTAAATGTTAGGAAAAACTCTGCTAATTTAATTCCACTGACAAAATGGGACGTTATTTGAAGGTCAGCTAGGAAAGATTTTCTGCTAATTTAATCCTTTTGACAAAAAGGGATGTTACTTGATATTTTAAAAGTCACATTCTACACCTTGCTTTTTGAGATCCAGTCATTACAAAGAATGATGTGAACATCTTAGCCAGCTTAAATGAGGATAACTGCATTCTTCCTAGTAAAAAAGAAGCCAACTAAACAAAACCTAACAGTGGTTCTTAAGATGTAGTGAGCTAATTGTTTCAGAAGTTGGGAAATATAACTTTTGCTGTTGCTTCATTATGGTCAGTTAATGGGAAACTGAAAATGCCTGAGAGTGTATCTTCATTTTCCTGGGAGTATGTCCTAATTTCATTTTATAGGACTTACATGAACATGATTTGTTCATTCTTCAGTTTTGACACTGAATATAGTAAGAGCAGCAGGACTTAGATTGTCTGTGTGCATAGCTTATTCTAAGCAGTAGCAACAGCTGTTAATTTTAACAATTACTTGTTTACCTCTGCTGTGAAATACCTGTATCTGAGAATTCACTTTGTCACAGCCAAGTACCACTGCTGTGTTTCTGCTATGCCTGCAGAGTAACAACAGCTTGCTGCTTGTAACGCTGCTGTACCACACTTACAACTCTAAGCAGTGAAACCCATTTTTGGAAACTGGTGACTTATCATTGCTATATGCTCACCAGACAGTGCTTATTCTAAATGTTTGTATTACGTAAATTTGAAAATCATAACTCCTTTTAGTCAGATTGCTATTGATAGAAATACTTGCTGGTGGATTTCCTGTATTTCCTGTATATTCCTGTTATGCAAAGCGGAATGCCATAGTTAAACAGTATTTAGCCTTTTCCGTCTTTTACTGCAGCAAACTTGGCTATACTATCAAATTGCATCTTGAACTGATCTCACAGCTCTTTGACACTTACTTTCTCCCCAACATGTGCTCAATCCTCTTCTGTGTATTCCCATCTTCTCCCTTGTACCAGCACCAATCACCCTAGAGTGAACTGGGAGAAGGAGTTTTTTAAAAGAAGTAAAATTAAACCAGCAACATCAACAAAAACAAACCAAAACCCAACAACAAGCCCTTAACTGTACAATGTCCTACTAGTGCCTGTCTCAGCCTTTGGATGGCTCATCAGAGTCAGTCAGGCAAGGTCGTGTGCGAGAGCAAGGGTACGAGCAGAGGACGGGGAGAGGGAAGGCTTCTACCCTGAGACCAACACAACTGCATTGGGAGACTGCTTATAGTGTACTACATGTGTGAAACAGCCTTAGTGTCTCTGTATATATCTCCAGCCAAATAAAGCACCCTTTCTCTTTTGTTGCTCCAAAGGCAAAAGTCAGTGTCATCAGTCAGATAGTTAGTTCATGCATGAAATCCGAACACAAGTGACTGAAAAGAACTTTTCATCACTTTATCAAAACCACATTAATATCTTGTGACTTAAGAGGCATGGTTTTGCCTTTTAAAAAAAAGAAAAGGTCTACCCAAATGTAGGAAATCCTGAGAGCTAGAAAGACCAGAGATAATGAACTACCACCTGCAAAATAATTGCCAGGTGATTGGGACAGGCAGTAATCTGTCTCACCAAAATCAGATGGTGAAAGAAGGCAGCCACAGAATCCCTAGAGCAGTAGGAAAAGAAACATAATCTGTTCAGCTGCAAGTGGAGCAAGTACCTTGGAAAGGACCCTTTGTACTCAGCACTAGTGAGGCTGCACCTCTAATCCTGTGTTCAGTTTTGGGCCACTCTCATCAAAAAATGACATTTTAGTGCTGGAGAATGTCCAAAGAAGAGCAACAGAGCTGGTGAAAGGTCTGGAGCACAGGTCCTATAAGGAGCAACTGAGGGAGCTAGGGTTGTTCAGCCCTTAGAAAAGGAGGGTCAGGGTAGACCTTAACACTCTCTACAGCTACCTGAAAGAAGGTTGCAGCAAAGGGGAGGTTGTCTCTTCTCCCAGATAACAAGTTATAGGACAAGAGGGAATCACCTCAGATTGCAACTGGGGAGATTTAGATTGGATGCTAGGAAAGTTTTTTCACCTAAAAGGAGTAAGACTTTGGAACAGACTGTCCAGGAACATGGTTGAATCAACATCTGTGGAAGTGATCAAAAAGCATGAGGATGTGGCACTTCAGGACATGGTTTAGTGGTGAACATGGTGGCTCTGGGTTAGTGGTTAGACTTGATGGTCTTAGAGGTCTTTTCCAACCTTATTGGTTCTATGATTCTGTGTATAGGAATGAGCGCTGACCCACTACTATCGGTCTAGTTCTGCCTGTGTGTTTGAGTTCTCAGCCATGTAAGCTCTGATTATAGAGGAGAGGCGTATGGAGCCTTTGTAGGTACAACATTTTTGCAAAAAGTTTTTGTAGGTACTCTCTTGATGAGAGTTAGTAGAGACAGGGAGTTGCTGACTCAGTTGCAAGATTTCAACGTAAGTCTCCCTTACTTATGTTTACATGGTTTATGGGGAGTAGCTTGAAATTGCACAGTAGTTTCTTTTTTGCATGAGCATGGTCACATGAAACATAAATGATACATACTTATTCATCAACATGGGTCTGCAGGACTGGAGCATATTTTGGCCTTTTTTTTCCACTGCACTATGTTTTGATGCCTTGGTTACTTTTATGCTTGTGTGTGATTCAGCTGTTATACTAGCAACTGCTAGCCGAGATGAATGCTAGTGAAGTCTGTAATGTACGTAATGAAGCATTTGGAAATGTTTCAGATGTTGGAAGTCTTTCACAGCCTTGTTCAGATGACATTTATATAATCCTTTAGGCTTTCCTATGTGTATTGAACACATTGGTGGTTAGATTTTTGTAAATATTTATGCTTTCTGGTTTTTGTAGCTGTGTACACAATCAAGGCTCTTTTCAGTGGCATTTTAATGATTCTCTTTTGGTTGCTACAACAGTTATGAGAGGAAAAATGAGAAAATCAATCAGAATCTTATTTTTTAAGTGGTGGAAAAATGGAAAGTGAAGGGGCACTAGATCTTTCCTCACATCCACAAGAAAATTCTTGCAGAGAAGGAAAGGAGGAGAGAAATGTTTGCTCTGCAGGAGGAAGGAGGAAACAGGACTCCTGCTGGATATTTGTACTATACAGGCTGGCCTGGGAAAGGGGCCACCATAAAGATGCTTTCCAGAAGCTCCACTGAAGCAGATGTCTTTCATTGGAGAAATGACTTGTTGTAAAATAGGTGTTTGCAGGACTCTTCCCCCTGCCCCTTTCTTTCCCTCGTATTTGCATACATATCATAGATTTTTTGGTACACAGGTATGAGGACATCAGATAATTAAGAGATAGCACACACTGTAAACATTATGGGTGAGTATTCTGGAAAGTGAGAGGCTGCCTCCCTGTCAGTACACTCCTTCCAATTTATCTCCTCTCTGTCATTTCAGTAAGAGCTTCTTTCCCACTAGAACTGTGTAATGTTGTGCACGTGGTTGCCTTCCAGCTTCCAGCTGAAGCAAGTTATCCATACCCAGCATATGTATGTAATGCCTTTTTTAGGAACCTGCATATCTCTGCTGGATGGGACCAGGGAAGTGCCTTTGAACCAGGACCTCTTTCTGATGGATATAAATGTGCCCAGTAGTTATCCACAAGTGGGGACTGGAGCACACATGCAAAGAGAGAAATTCTTCCCAGACTTAGGAATTTTCTCTTCTTGTTTATACACAGGCAGGCCAGCTTTCATTCAAGGCTTGGAAGGAAAGCATTTTCATCTCATTGTTTTGCTTTGTGAGTAAGGTTTGTAAGCATAGCGTAGGATTTTTCCTTTGTATCTATACATGTTCCACAAATAATTTGCAGGCAGTGATGGGGACCTGTCATCATTGGCCAAATTGAAGCTTTTTAGAAAAATAATGTCCACGGTGACATTTATTCTGTGAAAAACAGACTGTAAATGCTGGCCTTTTTTACACTGCACTATGTTTTGATGCCTTGGATATTTTTATGCTTGTGTGTATGGGTCAGCTGTTATGCTAGCAACTGCTAGCTGAAATGAATGCTGTGGAAGTTTGTATTGTACATTATGAACCATTTGGAAGTGTTTAAAAATAACCACTGGTTCTATTCCCTACTGGGATATTTTAGTTGGCCATGTTAGAAGCTTGTCATTTGATTCATTGAGTGGCTTGTGTTAGTCTCTTAAAGCTCAGTGGGAACTTAATAAAAGGTCAAAGCTGGTATGGGCAGTGCCTTTACAAGACTTTGAGAAGGGGAATTAATAGTCAAAATGGTGAAATGTCTTGTAAAAATCCAAACCAAGAGAAGCATTCACTTGCGGATGGTTAACCACTGCAACAAGGAAGTGTGCGTTCGATTACTGCGACATGGCTCCAAGATCACAGCCAGAAGGGCTGGTAAACTTGCATTTATTTTACTCAAACCTTTTTTTTTTTTTTAATCCCCCTCCCCCTAGTTTGTTATGTTAATAGTAGTCTCTTGGAAAGGAACTGTACTGTGAATGACAATGTTGCATTGAGTACACTAGAGAATAAGGACAAATTACTGACAGGAACAAAGTTGCAACTGGGGGGGAAATACTTTGAAACTGTGGTAATTCTTGAAAAACTAAGTAGTTGATAAATTAGCAGTTAGGTTGGTATCGGATTCTGAATGTGAGCTGAATACAGTAGTGGAGACAGCTTAGTGTTTTACTGACACTGACTGGATTGCCAGATTGTAATTTTGGTTTATTTTTCTAGATACTGAATAATTTCATAGATGGGATAATAGTACTAATACTGGAGGGGGGAGATGGGACAGGGACAGAGTCTGATTCAGCTCTCTTCTTCACTACACACAAAAGGAGTTCAACCCAAGGAACAAAAAGTATTGCTTTGGACAGCAATCATAACAAAGTACTTTCTTTTAGGAAATCCCTTTTCCACAGATGGATTGGCCCTTCTGTCAATGAATACTTCTGTTTCCTTAGTGTCATAAGCTATTTTGAAATTTGTTTTTCCGTGGTTTCTGAGGCAGTTTAATTTTGATACTTTTGCATATATAGATTGACAGATTTCAGTTTTCATGCACCTATATAATAAAACTAAGGCTTTGTATTCAATCTTCATTCCATAAACGAGTTTTTGATCAAAGAATTAACTGAGAATGTTCGTCAAACACCAGGATATTCTCACACTTTTGACATCTGAAAGTCAGATTACAGCAAGTGCAGTAGATAATGAAAAACCTGTTTCTTGCAGTGATTTGCCTCTGAGTAGCAACAGCTCCTGGCTGCCTTTGCTTCTTGAATTCACCACTCAGGGGAAATGGTAGTGTCAATGAGAATGCACCTAACGACCTTGATTCAAAAATAGATAGCAAAATTGAAAAAGCATTAATATTGGTGTGTATTTTGTATTGTTACATCTCAGAGGTTAAATGCTGGCTCCAAATAGGTACAAGCCAGCTTGTTTAATACAACACCAATCATAGCAGGTTTGTACATTGGGGCTACATTGGTTCTTAAACTCCTTGATTTGGAAGTGCTATGATATGTTATTCCTTTGGAGAACACATGCATAAAGTATGTATATCAGTATGTAAAACTTGTGTATCAGCACCTACAGACTGGAGCTAGCTTGTGCAAAACTCATGTCATAGGGCATAACTCCTTGGGAGAACCCCATTGCAATTGTGACCACTTCAGAGCAGAGACTTGTGCCAGGAGGGCTCACCTAAGTGGAATGGGGATGCTGAAGTTTCCCACTTGCCTTTTCACTTAGATGGTAAGCTTTCACATCAGTGCCCAGCTCTTTTCAGCCTCACTGTCCTTGGCCTGGTGCTAGGCATGGAGTTGCTGCAGTTCATTCACCAGCTCCTTCTCTTTCTCTGAACTGCTGGCAGATATACCTTGCCTTCTCATTCCTGTTCCCATGATATACAGTTCTCTCTCCCTGCTACTCCCTTCAGTCTTTTTGCTGCTTAATCCTGGTTCTGGAAGGTGTTCAACAATGCTGAGTTGAGGTCCTCCCAAGCCAGAGGGAGGTTGGAGACAGGTATCTCAGAATGCCCACTGTGCTGTGTGCTCTCTTCTGCTTCTGTCTCTGTGCTTTGTGTGCCCTTTGCACAGTGCAAAAAGCAGAGCAACAGCCTTTGGTGGCTGCACTTGCTGTGGCATTAATTGAACACTGTGATGCACAACACAGCTGGGAGGTGAGTTGTAACACCACAGAGTCACAAAACATGCAACTGATGTGAGCTGACAACTGGGACAGGGCTTTGCTCCCTTCGAGAAGTTCCCATAAGACTAAAACAAACAGTAATGGCCAACTGGAAAGCCTAAAAAGGAGTTACTATAAAATGTCATTAATTAACTTTTCTTGTAAAGCTAGAGCAGGTGTCTTCTATGGGCACAAGATGTGGGTACAATACAGATCTATGATCTCCTGCTTCTGAGGGCAGGAGGTCTGGCTGTGATGCAGATCCCTTCGAGAAGTTCCCATAAGACTAAAACAAACAGTAATGGCCAACTGGAAAGCCTAAAAAGGAGTTACTATAAAATGTCATTAATTAACTTTTCTTGTAAAGCTAGAGCAGGTGTCTTCTATGGGCACAAGATGTGGGTACAATACAGATCTATGATCTCCTGCTTCTGAGGGCAGGAGGTCTGGCTGTGATGCAGATCCTGATACAGATCCTTTGAAATACTTGAGTTTAATGCGATCTAGATTCTGTTTCATTTTCCTATATTTTCTTTGTGACATTCAGACACTTTGCTCATGTGAAAAAGTCACCTTCTCCTTTCCTCTAAAAGGTCATTCTATTTATAGTAGAATGAATTTTGTCCACATTGAAAATAAGCAAAGGAATGAGCAATATTTCTACAGGAAGTAGTAAAAGGGATAGGAAGGATCTGTCCTAATTGCAGCCTGAGCGGCCTTATTAATTTACAATAAATGTAAATTGTATGTATAAAGTACTCCTAGCACTGGTCTTTCTGAACTGCATCTTATTTTCCATTTCTCTATTTAAAATAAGGATATATTCACAACTGTTCCTTTCTCCACTATACAAAGCAGTTACAGATGTGTAATTGTGTTTGAGTGTCTGGTAAGTAAAGATGTGTGCAGGATATACAGCCAGTAGACAATGTGTGAATTGATTTTTTTAATAAGCAGGGGATATGTTTTTCTGGAGAGCTGTACTTCGAGCAACTGCAGCTTCTTAAGAATGGGGAAGCTGGAGCTGCCCTTCATCTTGCTAATCCTCAAGTGCTGCATTTGGCCCCTTTAGAAATACTAGCAGCTGACAACTTTTATGTCAGACTTCTTGCACGTTCATGTTCACAGCAGGTGACCACAGTAATCTCATGTTTTATTCAGCTGTTCATGTTCCTGTCTGTGGTAAGAAGTTAGAAGTTTGGAGCAGTCCCAGTATTTGGTGGAAGGGAAGTACTGAGTTTTGGCTAGCATAATGACATCTCCAGGTCTGTAAAATTTGTCCAGTTGCCAGAAAAGTGTAGCATTTTTTTTCTGCAGAAATATATGAAATAATAACAAAAACCCCAACAAAACAAAACCCAAACAAAACCGCCAAAAACCCCTGAGGTTATTTACTTGATATTACAGTAATCTATATTAAAAGATTCTGATTTATGGAATGTAAATTGACAGTAAAAAATATAAAATGAAGAATGTAAGGAAGTTCTCAAATTTAATATAATACTCAATTCATAGGCCTTAAAACACTATATAAATTTTAGCCATTAGTAAAGAAAGAGTAGACTTCTCAAAATCTTGCTAACAAATTATACAAAATTACAGCCTTATAAAGATAGTAGCAAAACAATTGTTATGTATGAATAGGATTCCCTGCAGTGTTGTGGGGTAATTAAGGGGTATTTAGTTTTGGGCTTGCTTTAGCTTTTATATTCTCTTTTTTCCTTTGGAACACTTTGAGGATTTTTGGTTTATTACTTTAGATAACTGGCTTTCTAGAAGGTTATCCAAAAAGTAAATGATCTGAATATCTTGTTCCTTTCTTAAATTTTCATTACTGGAATATTTATTATACTGTTGTATGATTTTGAGTTTTGGTGCTTTAATGTGATTTTCTTATGCCTGCATAAAC
>NW_008681064.1:23317-59367 GCF_000695815.1 Acanthisitta chloris | reverse complement strand
GACTGGAACTTGACCATGGTTAATAGCCATTTCTTTCTTCAGTCCTTGCCTTAAGAAATGTTGTGGTGTTATGGGAAATATGAAGGAACAAAAAGAACAGCTTTATATATATATATCTTTTTTTAAATATCAAATGAGCTTGCAGCAGCAGCAGAGGCCCATTCTAAATTTTCAAAAATGTATATATAATTTATTTATAGTTATATTGGGCTGGTGTAAAATGCAGCCACTTCAATTTAAGGAACTTCACACATAAAAGAGCTGAAAATTCTTGTTACCAGTTGAAATTAAATAGCAGAATGTAAATTTGATGTGTGTTTCAGAAGTGTGACACACTTCAATTTTAATACAACCCTTCAGAAAATGCTGATCTGAAAAGGTTTCTCTGCTGCCTTCCATCAACAAGGTAATCCCAAAGTCAGATGTTTGCCACTTATTTGAGAAAAATACAGTTTTAATGAAAGTTAATATCTATTTAATTTATCTAGTTTATCTTATTCATGTTCACTGTATATTTTATGCATGCTGGAATTTACTCTGGGGAAGAACAGAAGGCTCAAGAATCATAAATCTGGATGACCTTTCTTTGCAGTAGCTGCAGCTGTCCTGTCTACAGTGAGAAACATGACGAATATATATTACTGACCTAGCATTTAAGTAGGTATAGAGAGGCCTGTGATCAGGATTCTTAAATTTGAAAGAGTACAGTTAGGTGCTTTAAACCATATTGAGGTGTCTAAGTAAGTGGTTCAGCTTAAATTTAACTCCTATTAGAATAAGTGAAAAGCACTGAAAGTGCTTTTAGTGTACAATAGTACACTAACTTTGGATGAAGGAACTGAATAAGGAGATGAGGTAGAGACTAAGTTAGCCACAGTCATAGCTGATGTTAGCAATACTTATAACCGTGTTAACTAGAGTTGTAGCTGATGTTAACCATAGTAGTAGCTGTGCCTTTCTGCTTAGGGCCTGCTTGTTAGGCTTGATGAGCTGTGAGCTATACCTGCAGGAATTTGACTTGTTAGCACAAGCAAGGTTTACTGAGACCTGCATTGTCTCTGTAAGAGTAAGAAGATAAGCAGGAGACTGATGAGATGAACTCCCCTAAGGAAGCAATGCCAAAACCAGCCATGGGGTTGGGAAGGTGTCAAGAAGGAATACACATGTGCCAAGCAGGAGAGTTCACCCAGAGGACAGGTGATGAAGACTATGGAACAACCAGTGGGGGTCACAGAAGACCCTCAACAACCACTCCCTCATTTGTTCGTGCAAATGTGCGAAGAGCAGGGATATTGTAATGACTTTTTGGAAATAATTAGCATATATGCATTCATTCTCAGAAATGTAATGAATATGCATGATTTGTAAAAATAAAAACTGTCCCATTTGGGGCAGGGGTGTGCATGTTATTTGGAGAATTGACCCCCCTACGCACCTCACACTGTCAGTAAATGAATGCTTGCTTGACAGGATCATGCTGTTTGGATCGATTTCTTTGAATCAGCACATTTGAAAATCAAATTGTAGTATCTGTGTATCTAAAGATGTGTGTAGATGCTTGATGTTGGGCTCCAAAGTTTAAAAGTTTTGGCTTTTGAATTTTAAGATACCATGCGTGGACTCTAAAGTGACTCAGAATATAGTCCAGCATTACCTGCTGTTACAGTATGCTTAGGAGAAAGATATCCCATAATCTGTTCTCACTTCTCCAGTTCATACACTGTTGTGTCTAGTTTCAGTCAATTTGTGTCTTCCTCTTGATGACTGTGGCAAGCGTATTTGTTAACAAAAAGACTGGTGTAGACAATTAAGTTCCAGCACAAAACATATTTCATGCTGAAATGTGATGAATTTCTAAATTGCCTGTGTTAGGAGAGGATAAAGTAGTAGAGGCAAGGAATTATTAGCTAGGCAGTTAAATTAAACTAATGAAGAGAAACCTGCATTTTCTTTACAGAAGACAAGGTTTCATTTAGCTATGCACAACTGCTGGTGAAAGAACCAATCCTGCTCTGTCTCTCTGTCCTTAGTAACATGCTAACTCCATGAGAACATCTGGCAAGCCAATTCAAGAAGAGAAAACATAGGTAGCTAACCCAGGAAGAAAAACACTTATTTTCCTAGGTTAGCTTTACAAGCTGCCTTGCTCAGGGATGAAGTGAGAAGAAGCAGAAACAGTCTTTTTCATGATTTGGCCTGAATGTGAAACCTCACCTGCAGGCATGGCCAGTGAGGCCTAGAGTCATAGAATCATGAAATCAACCAGGTTGGAAGAGACCTCAAAGATCATCGAATCCAACCCTACCCTCACCAGTAGACCATGTCACCAAGTGCCACATCCAGGCTCATCTTGAAAAACTTCAGGGATGGTGAATCCACCACCTCCCTGGACAGCCCATTCCAATGCCTGATTACTCTTTCTGTAAAAAATCTCTTCCTAATATCCAGCCTAAACCTCCCCTGGCAGAGCTTGAGTCTGTGCACTTGATTGTCTGGAAGAAGAGACCAACCCCCACCTGACTCCAGCCTCCTGTCAGGGAGTTGTAGAGGGTGATAAGGTCACCCCTGAACCTCCTCTTCTCCAGGCTAAACCACCCCAGCTCCCTCAGCCTCTCCTCATAGCACTTGTGCTCAAGTCCCTTCACCAGCCTCGTTGCTCTTCTCTGGACGTGCTCCAGCACCTCAATATTCTTCCTGAACTGAGGAGCCCAGAACTGCACACAGGATTCAAGGTGTGGCCTCACCAGCACTGAGTACAGGGACAGAATCACCTCCCTGGTCCTGCTGACCACACTGTTCCTGATCTGGACTGGGATGCCATTGGCCTTCTTGGCCACCTGAGCACACTGCTGCAAAGTTTTCATGAGAGAGTGTCTTAACATCACTTTTTAAGGGAGGGTCTGTGCCCGACTCTCCTCACTTCCACTCTTCCAACTGACAACTAACAGCAGTCACTGCAGTGCTGTTATAGCTGTAATCTTTGCAGACTTATTGGTTTTAGAGGTAAACTGAAAAAAGGGAGAGTAAGCTTTGAGAGGAGAGAGCCTGGGCAGAGAATGGGGTCATAAGAAAGACTCCTCTATAAAGAGGGGAGAAAAATTTAAAAAGAGAGACAAAAGGAACTGTGAGTATGAAGAGCAGAAAGATGACTGGGAGAAAAATGAAGACATCAGGAGTAGAAGCTTTTTTAACACTGGCATTTTCACACTGTTTCAAAGATATCTAATCCTCATATCATGTATCACCCTCCCTCTCCTTTTGTCCTCTCTACTGTTAACATGAATTTATCATGATGATCTGTTTTCCCTTTTTAATATTATGCTCTATTAAAAATTCTCAATCTCAGCTCTTGTCACTCATTTGTCTCAAAGAAATAAAGGGTGGTGGTTGTGGTTATTACTATTATTTTTATTATTCTATACCAAATAGCACCAATTGACAGGTGTAGTAGCTATCCTCATATACCAGAAGTCAGAGTGCCAGTAGAAAATTAACATTCTGTTTTCTGTTCTATACTACACCATTATTAGTGGTAGCTGAATCAGACATTGTTAAACAGATCTGGTGTGCTGCAGTGTTGTAAAGATGTTGCCCTCTTCAAAAACCTTTTCCAGTTTTTGCTAGTTGTGTATAGTTTGGTTTCAATATGCAAAATTACTGCAGAATCTTCTTTCCAAACCTCTGTCAGATACTATTAGAAGGCTGTTTTGGCACCAGGATGCCAGATATTTGGGATCATTGTTTTCATCTTTTTTCAGGTATCCAACCACCAAGGGAAGATGAGATTTCTGTACCTGTAACTTCAAGCTCTCCAGTTAAGGATGCTGGGGAGAATGTTGATCTTGGCATTGAACAGGAAGAGAAGATGAAAGAGGAACCATTAACCATCTCAGAACTGGCATACAATCCTAGTGCCAGCTTGGTGCCCACCCCTGTTGATGATGAGATTGACATGCTTTTTGATACCTGTCCTAGAGCAGAGAATGAGAAAGATGATACAGATTCATTTGAGGAACTTGAAGCAGATGAAAATGCATTTTTAATTGCAGAGGAGGAAGAACTGAAAGAAGCTCGGAAAGCACTTAGGTGGAGCTATGACTTTCTAATGGGCAACATAGAGGTGAATGCTTTTGTGAAGAGTTTCTCCAGACTTTTCCTTGTAGGCCTTGGACTGGTGTTGTTTGTGTTCCCTCTTTTCCTTGTTCTCTTGGAGTCGGACCTTCAAATCTCTGTCCTCCATGAAATCCGTCAGACACCGGAGTTTCAACAGTTTCATATTGAATATTACTGCCCCCTTAGGCAGTGGGTGGCTTGCAAAATAAGCTTCATCCGTGACATGCTGGGCAGCTTTTAAATCCTACATAAATATGATACAACTAAGGGCTATATTCAAAATTTCAGTTAGTGCCAGCTTTCCATAATGCCCCTGGGCCCATGAGTTGGTAGCTGCCTTCATATACAGTTCATTGCAGACTCTTCAGATTCTTAAGTTCTTTTTACATGCTTAAATTGCCCTTTTAGTTACAGGCTTATACAGTCACCTCTCAACAACCAAAAAGAAGCTTTATTCTAATCACATTTCAGTCTTCCTGCTTATTTATTACATTATATAAGACAGGGTCACAATAAGTTTCATCGTCCTTAACCTTTCAATACATGACACTAAAACTAATGAAACTGAAAGAAAAACTTTTTGAATATACTCCTTAGTACAATAATCTCTTCTAACCAATGCCTATACAAGCAATGTTTATGCTGGGTTTTTGTTTTTTGTTTGTTTTCTGTTTGTTTGTTTTTTACATTTTTATGTGTTTAAAATATTTTGGTAAATTTTTAGCAAAAGACAACTTATGATGTTATTTAAATGTACACATTGGTAAGAATAATGCACAAGGGCATGTAGGGTGTTTTTAGTGTTTTAGCAATTATTTGTTTTAAAACTATTGGCTGGAGAATGAATGAGTTTCACATAGCTCTATACAGAGGGACTGTGTTTGGGAAACACATAGCAAGTTCACTCAAGTTCAGTAGGGGCTGCCTGGGGGAGGTGAAAGGACAAGTGCACAGAAGAATTTCTGAAAGGCACAGCTGTAAAGTTTAGGGAAGTTGCCAGAACTGAAATGATCCTTCCGCTTATCTGTCAGGTTGTCTTCCACCTTATCAGTGCTGTAGAAAGTCTTTACAAGATAGTCCAAGTATGTTTAGAAAGAGAGTCTTCAGTCTAATCTAAATGTAGATTATTGTACATAACATGGAAGACAATAATAGTAAGTAGCGCAGAAAAAATAGAAAAAAGAGCCAAAAATAAATCAGTAGGTGAGTGACCTACTTTTAAAAATTATAAAGACCAGGAAAAGGAGAAAAATAATTAAATTTTTCATATTCATTTTTAAAAGCAAAGCATTAGGCTGTACAGCTGACATAAAATATTCTACTGGCTCACAGTTAAAGACTTAAGTACTGTGAGAGATGCGTCTTCATCCTTGATGCTTGTTATTACTAATCTGTAAGACAACATATTTTCTGTGCGTACTAATATGCTTCCTTTCACATATAGCAGCATACTTACCCTCTTTCCTTGTTATTACAAGCCCAGTTACAAGATCTAATGCTGTTTTGTGTAACATGGATTTGTATATCTAAAGGTATTCCAATATAGCTTAGAGAATATACTTAAATAGAATCTTGTAAATGCTGAGAGCATTTGAAGGCCCTCAAATATACCACAGAGGTTGTACTTAAGATGAGAAAGTTTTTATTCCTCCCCTTTCCAATCTTAGTGCAGGCTTGTTTCTTTTTTAAACTAGGGAACTCTGATTTTGGCTTCAGAGTCTTTCTCCTGCTTGGACATTTATGAAATGGAGACATATTTGAGGCTATTTTATTAGATGTGCATTTAACACATTGTAGCTACGTGTCTAATTCCTACTGAATAAATTTCTTTAGTTTCCGTATTAGAGAATCTGTTTTGCTTGGTTTCCTCATGTAAGACTTTGCAAGTGTCTAGTTTGAAAATGACAATTTTCTTAGAGGATTTCTCCTTCCCTTCTAATCTTCTCCAGTTTGTAAAGGACAGAATAGTTGTTACAGGGCTTAGGAGGTCCTTTTTTTTCAGTTGAAAACTTACGGATTGCTAACATTTCCCTACCACCAAAGGCTAAATTAAGTGCTTTTTTTCCTCGTCTTTATTTGTCCTTGCCAATCTGTTCTCTAGAAGACTTATTATTCATTAGTTATTTGATGTATATTTCTTCCTGTGCTACTTGCAGCTAAATGATCCTTTCCCATGAGGTAATAATCATTCAGCCTAATAGAAGTGGAGAGTGAACTAATGCAGACATTTGGTCTTAACAGGAAATTACTCACTTGCATTGTTTCTAAACAAAGGTGTCAGTAAAAGGTGTTTGAGTGGGGAAGGCTGTGAGAGCTGGCATCCTGCTGGACTGTGTAGACATGGTTCCATACAGGTTCCTATAAAATCTGATAATTATTAAAAAAATAAAAAGAAGAAAGAAGTTAGGTCCTATAGTCTTGTCCCTGTAAATTACAGCACTCCAATAATAAGAGTATTGTAATGCTTCATTTAACTCTATCAGAAAACAGCCAAGTTGCATGACAACATAATCTCAAAAAATGTGCAGTGCAGTGAAGTTTTATGTAGGGTTAAATGCAAGTGTGTGTGCGCACATGTGCCTGATTTTAATAACCACGTGCATACATATAGGCCTGGCCTCTTAAAATTCTCCCCTTCCTTCCTGATGTTCTCTGGTTTAACAAGGTAATTTAACTGAAAGTCATGAGACTGTTATAATTTAAAGGCCAGGACCATGTCATACATGCAGAAGGATGTGGTTGGGCATGCACAGAGAGAGTAGCAGTATAGTATTTTATTAGTGAGGATGACAGAGTTGGATTATGGAGCATCTGTAGGTACAGTATTGTGTATTTCTGTCTGTGCTTGGATTATATTGTAAAATGTTATGTACTTGAAATCTATTTTGTGATTTGTCTAACATTTATAAACACAACTCTGGGAAGAATTAAAAATGGTTTTATTTCTTGGAGTGTAAGGGGAAAATATACCTGTAACTTGAGCCTTATCTTTGTACAGTGAATTTCACATTTCTATATGTCAACATCCTGATTGTTTTGTATGTTAATATGATGGCAGGAATCCCTAATAAAATTACACTGGAGAAAAGCTTTCTGCAGTTATGACGGTTCTTACGGTGAAAGATACTCTATAAATAATCGTTTTTGTCAAGAAATAGTAGGTACATGGTATAGTACAGTTTTCTTTGGACTCTTACAATGTTTTTATATACTTTTTTTTATTCATCAACCAGAAAGACACTAGAATGTGCTTTAAAATAAGATGTTATTAACATGGCTTAGGTGTGCTAACCAAGAGCCTGTTGGTTTGTCTGGTTGCCACGTAAGAGTTAGTTACAGTCTTGAATTTGCCCTGAACTACAATTGCTAAACCAAGAATACAAACTGCGAAGCTGGTTTTACAGTCGGGCCCTGGTCATGGACACATGGCTGCAACCTTTTTGAGGCAGATCTGGCTGGAGTGTTATGCAAGCAAAATTGTGCAGCTTTTGGATGTAGCTTGCTTACGTAAGTTGGTTTGGAGCTCAGGCAGTGGAAAAGTATTTGGTAAGAAATGTACTGTCTGCAACAAGGCAATTGAATATCATTTTGGGAAGCTAAGAGAAACCGAAGCTACTTCTTGAACACATAAAATATTTAGATGTAGAGATGTCTATACTGTATAGAAAGTGGCAAAATCTAAATGGACTCTTGGGCAATTTGAAATGTAAAGGAATGGGACTATATAGTACAGGTAGACCTATTTATTCAGTTAAAATGGTGTAGGTTATAACAGAGCCTTCAAAAGAGCTTGTTTCTGCTTCAATGTAAGAATACAATATATCCTCCTCAACCTTGTTTGCAGTCTGAAGTACTTACCATGGTTTATGAAACTAGTATTTGTGAAACAAAGTATTTCTACTTTGGGTAGAAGTTCAGCATTTTGAATAAATTCTTTCTGAATAATGGCACACAAATTTCCCTAAACTTACAACTCACTGAAATGTCATGCCAAAGGTGCATTTGAAAAAATCAGGCTACATTATTTGGTGCTAATGGTTGCTGTAGGTGCTGGACAACAGCCATGTTGGCCAAACTGGATGGAGGTCACAAGCACTGGAAGGCAAGTAAATAATCTGGAAGTCAAGGTACATTTCTTAACTTTTTGATTGGTTTTGTTGGATTTTGTTTGTGTTTAAATCCCAAAGAAAGTTATTGTCTCTTCTGTTTGCATGGATTTACTGTAGAATTTCTTAAAGCTGCTGTTTAATGTGGAAAAAGGTCTCTGACACCTCGTGAAGGTCTGTACCGTAACAGCTGTTAAATGCCATGCAACAAGACTTTGATCCCGTAGTCCTTTGTCTTTCATTCAGCCCCTTTACAAAGGCAATCCTTCATCAGCCTTATCCTCAGAAATTTGTAGGAGCTGGTCTGACATTTAGAAGCTGTCTTGCTTGCAGTTGCTTTCTTTTAAGGCAGATTATTGATGCTCATCTGAGGCAGATAACTCCCTGCAGCAATTCCATTTTATGCTGCTACAAAGGTTCACAGCTTGCCATTTACAGGCCTCATAGCTCCCTTCTAGATGGCATGGTCACTATCTGCTGTGTGAAGTCACACTGAAAGATGTTGTGTGAATTTAAAGTTGTGGCATAATTTACCTTAAAAAGTTTTCCTTCTATAACCAACCACATCTCAGAGCCTGTGCATTACATTGAAGAACAATAAGGCATTAATTTCTACATCAGAATCACATAGAATCAGAGTGCAAAATATAGTTATAAAAATAAAAAATGTGCTTGAAAAATTACCCATTCCATTTATTTCTTTCTGACTTTTTCCATGTTGGCTTGCTTTTAATTTCAGTGAAGACATGTTTCTTGAGCTTATGAAATGGCAGATACTCTAGAGAAACAAAGTGGCCCCCTAGCACCTTCATCAGTATCCTGATGAACAAATGCCACCTACTAATTGCTAGTCACAAAAGGTGGAGGAAACATAATTGGTTTAAATGGACTAGAAATCAAGGTGAAATAGGCTACATTTCTTTCACTGAAGAATTATGAAGTATATTCTTTGAATCTACTTAAATATAAGCATTTAAATATATGATAAGTACTTCATCATAAAACAAGTTTTTTTAATCAAAGAATAATTAAGTATATTGACTGAATAGGGTATATATTTCTGGAAATAGCTGGAGACAGAAGACCATGGAAGGCCTCTAAAGCCTTGAGCAAACTGATCTAGTGGGAGGTGTCCCTGCCCAGGGCAGAGGGGATTGGGATTAGATGATCTCTAATGTCCATTCCAATTCTGCAATATATTATGATAATAGTATGATACTATAATAATACTATATATCCTGTTTAGAATCTGGAATAAAAAGGTCTACTGCATACAGTGACTTCTGAAATGTCTAGTTTTAAAGCCACTTTAAAATATTTTGATTTTCAGTATTATGCACATGGATAGTTCCCTAAAGAGAAGTTTTGAGGGGGCTACAGGTATTTTTGAATTAGCTTCCAGTGCAATGAGCCTGAAAATAAAAATTTTAATGTCACCTAATGTGTCCCCTCTTTTTCAAATCTTCAGATTCTCACATACTCAGGTTCTTCTTAGAATCATCAAGGTTGGAGGAGAGCTCTAAGATCATCAAGTCCAACAATTAACCTGACACTCTGCTGTAACTCCTAAACCCTAAACCATATCCTCCAGTGTCATATTCAGACACCTCTTATACACTTCCAGGGATGGTGACTCCACCACCTCCCTGGGCAACCTATTCCAGTTCTTGATCACCCTACCAGTGAAAACATTTTCTAAATATCTAATATGAATCTCCCCTGTCTCAGCTTATGGCCATCCTCTGTAGTCCTCTCACTGCAGTCATGGCAGGAGAGACCATCCCCCACCTCTCTACAACCCCCTGTCATGTAGTTGTGGAGAGCAGTGAGGTCAGCCCTGAGCTTTCTTTTCTCAAGGCTAAACAAACCCAACTCCCTCAGCCATTCCTCACACCACATGTGTTCTAGACCTTTGATAAACCACGTTGCTCTTTACTGGACTCAGTCCAGCACCTCAATGTCCTTTTTAAATCAAGGGGCCCAAAACTGAACTTAATATTCAAGGTGTGGCCTCACCAATGCTGGGTCCAAGTTCTTCCCACAGATAGAGCCAGGTGGACATAATGACATAAACTTCAGGTATGGGAAGAAAGGACTTCTGCAAAGCCAAATCCAAAAAATTCATCTGAGCACAAAGTTTCTTACAACTTGGTCTTGAGATCTAAGTCAACAGCTGCAGTCCTCACTCAGAAGGTGAAAACCACTGGAAATGCCAAACTCAGTAGCACAGCCTCTCATCATCACCTTGTGACCATCACCATTCTTTTATTGGTTTTGCCTAGCTGACAGTATGTGCCATTTCAGTCTGAGATCCTGGCATGTCCACCGGTAACTGTAACAACAAAGGTGATGTAAGGAGATATCTGCGCTGTGCTAATGGGCATAAAACCAAAATAAATGTCAGCTGCTGGTGAAAAATAGATTGAGTCAGCTTTGCTTCATAACTGCCTATCTGTTCTTGCAACTTCAGACTACTGATAAGCCAGAATAGCTGAGTTGTGTTTTCATTGGACAGCTCACCAAAAATGTTGCTAGCTATATATTTGAGACCATTATTCTATCCCCACAACTTTGCCCATCTCACATGGATGGGAAATCTTCCTTTTTTCCCCCCTGCTCTCTTCCACACACATTGCTTTTCCCAAAAAGTTATTTTGGAACCTCAGAAATGAGATGAAACATCATGTCTCTAAAAAGCGTGAAGTGGTATCAGTGCTCAGAGAAAGGACTGATCTCTTCTTTTAATGTGTGAACAGTGCCCTCATCATTACAATAACATAGCTGACATGTTTGTGTGGCAAGGGAGCTCAGAAGCTGAAAACAGGATTTCTATTGCCAGTCTCCTCCTGTCAAAACACTCAATTCCAAAGCTTTCTTCCTCTTCCATCTCTTGTGCAAATTTAGTACACACCCTGGACGCCCAAACCACTACACTGAACTCGAGCATAGCCCACAGCTCTGTCCACCCTCTCTGCCACCAGCATATTCTCCAAGCAGCTCCCTGCTCCTTCTCTGCCCCTGCACAGACCTGTGTATCCCCCTGAACACCCAGCACTAGACATGCTTTGAGATCAGGTGAAACCTCCTCTGCCTCCACAGCAATGGCTGTGCTTCCTGCAATGCACATGGAGATGTTCCTACTGCTACTCCTGGGGGCTGCAGAGCAGTGACAGGGTCAGACCAGAAGCAGGGGCTGGGCCCCCAGGTCCCTTGCAGCAGCCTCATCCTACAGCCCTACACATTTGTTGCATGCACCCTCACCTTTAAGGTGGAGTTGGGCCATCCTGGCTTAAGGGAAAGTATAGCTGTAGCAGTTATTTGTCAGTTACAGGACAGGCTAAATCTTTGGCTATGCTTTAAAATTGCTAATTCCTCTTCATTCTTCTTAGCACAGCTAACAGCATTAAAGTGAGACACAGTAGTCAGTTTCATTCCAGTCCCTTTTAGTCCAGTAGTACTTTTACTAGTAATTCTCCTGAGCTGTAAAACATGTACAACTTATTCCTGAATGTTGTGTGCTGAACAGTGTGTGCAAATTTTAACAGTGTGTAACAGCACGTAAAGTGCACAAATTGTTATGAATTGCATTGCAGCACCCACTTTCCTTACACATTTGTTAAAAATCTACAATTATAGAAAATTATACTATGATCTAGCACTCTTGGGGCCTTCAGAACCTAAAATAGCATCTGTTTCAAAGTTTTGACTGTGAGTGTGCTACCTGTGAGTTACAGCTCTGACTTTATGGTTGCACTTTGCATATTGACTTCTGACATTATCAGGGCCCTTGGCAGGGCAGGACACTAAGAGCATTTAGCAAAATAAAATCAGCAGCACTCTGAAATCACATGATACTCCCCCAAAGAGGCTGGAGTCAGTCATCACAAAATAGGAACTTAGAAAAAGTAATGCACCTATATTTATCCAAGTGTTTGGCTCCCGTGTAGATTATAAAACAAAAAGAAGAATATAATGAAAACACAGTGGTGCTACCAGTTATCTACTGGGTATGATTCAGAGGTATGAGCACCTCTAGTTGTTTAATTATGAGTTTCTTCATATTTTTTTTTTCTGAATCCTTTCTGGTTATGGTGACCGTGTGATAGATCTAGGTTGTTGAAAATGCTGTAGTGAATCAGACAGGAGCTAGTAATGTGGGAAAAGCTGTTTTGATAGTAAGTACTACTACATCAGTGAACATACATGTTAGGACCTAAGCAAGACTTCGGAGAATATCCCAGAACTAGCCACACTGCTTGAGCTTCAAGTAATCAAGGTCTCTTGCAACCACTTAATGGCTGCTATGATGAAAGTCAAAGTTTAAAATGCAGTTTTGAGCCTCTGAATAACAATTTGAGGTTCCTCTCCTCCTCTCAAAACAACGATCTGTTGTAATTGATTTAAAGTCCTACTCAGCTTGGTTAACAGTATCATTCAGCTTCATTATGATTTTTAATTGAAGTTATGTATGGAACAAGTTTAACCCAAATATAGCCAGCATCACCAGCTGTCTTAAATTCTATTGTTTCTAATCAGTTTATTGTCAATATATCTGTATAAAAAAACCTAATTCATCATTTAATTATTTTTTTTGTCTTTGTTCAGGCCACAGAACTTACTGCAAGTAATGAGCAAAATGAAGGTAGATTCTATGTATTGTAAACACACATTCCACTGTAAAGAAGCAAGATATTTTATGTATGTGTTCAATTTGTCCCAAACTGATGATTAGGTTACATCAACTCAGGTGTTTTTAATTTACAATTCATGTGTTCTAATCACTTTCTCGATTCTATCGAGAAAACTCACACCCAATACCTCTATAACAATTGATAAGGCAATGTCATTGTAGTTGTTTCAATACTTTTATACAACCACTAATTTTATGAACATAGTTTTACATTTCTCAAAATGTAATTCCTAAGTAACTTTTTAAAAAAAGTATACATGCCTAGTTGACTTAGCAATTAAAGACAAGATACATGAGTACAGGTGCTATACCTTTATAGATATGGAAACAGCAAGTTTCTGGATCTGTATGTTGTAACTAAGGTGTAAAATACATTACATGCTCTCAGAGAAAAGGTATGAGCAGAGTATAAGAAAAAGCTCTAAGAACCAAGACAAAAGGCAACAGCTGTCAGTCAAGCTAAAACATTTAAAGCAGCTACAATGAAAAAATTTATTAATTATTTACTACCTTAAATGTGAGCTCAGGGAAGACTGTGTGAATATGGAGAATTGCCCTTATCTTCTGGGTTGGAGAGGATCAGAAATCTGTATTTATCACTGAGTACAGAAATGACTTGTAAAGCACGCGTCCTCATTAAAAAAAGCTGTTCAAGAGTGTCCTCTTGTGGCACAACAGAATAATCCATAGGAAGTTATCTTGTCTAGAAACACTTTTTAAAAGAATTGGATTCTGATATTGTTTGTTTGGGCTTTTTTGGGGGTTTGGGTTGGTTCTTTTGAAATGATACTAAAGAAATACTTGCTTGAATTAGATATTTATTGTTTTAGGAATAAGTCTTTCAAGTTTTGCTGATCTGGGGATAAGCTTTAACAGTGGTTCAGGAAAACACAATGCCAAAGGTCTCCAGTGGCCTCTCTTCTCGCCATCCCAAGGAGATGGTACTGGAGGAAGTTGCAAGTGCACAACCATCCTACTCAGAGCTCTGATGCTGTTGGCAGCACCCCTGCAGGTACATAAACACATGTAACTACCTATATACATTATACAATATACACACAGTGTTGTGTCTGTCTGATGTAGTGAGAGCAAGCTCCACTAAAGTCCTGGGCTGGGCTCACGTGGTTGTAATGACCCTCTCACTGGCACTGTGCATTTCTTTGAAGGTCAAGTTTGCCTTTGTCCATGTGTCTCAACCATACTTGGAAAAAACATTTATTATACGTTCATGTTTGGCTTATGGTATCATGGATAATTGTGGCTAACCATAGCTTGCATATTTTGTTTAGTCAAACGGGAGTCACTTTTCCCCTTGCCTGTCCTGTGCTTTTGTACTTACTTTTTTGCACCAAACACAAGGTAATCATGTGTGATTTTCAATTTACTGCAGGACTGCTGTAGCTCAGGTGTCCCAGAAGTTAATGAGGACATTGATGATGTTGTGCTGCATCATAGAAGGGAATTCTGTCCATCCATGGCTGATACCCTCTGCTGTGCCTTCACCTCATTCATTGCTCTAAAAGGTCCTGATGACTACAGCTGTGTTTCTGAGTAGGCAGATGCTCCTGACCAGCATGTAGTAGGAAGAGAGACCTCAAGCATTTAATACCAAGATGGAAAATTTGACTATAGGTTACAATGCTGCAGGAGAGTAGGTAAGTTAAAAGTGGGAACTGAAATGAAGGCAGTACAATTGTGTAGTTGATGAGGCTTGAAATGCCTAGATGAAATATTTCATTTAGAAGGGATTTTTGTTTCTTGAACAATGAGTTACTTAAAAATGAACAAGGTCTTGCTGTACTTTGACTGAACAACATTTACCACTGTGAGTTTGGTATGACGAGTTGCTGCCAGTACTGTCCATGTTCAGAAGGATAGAGCAAGGACCTCTGCTGCATTTCCCCAAAGGGTCAAAACTGAAAAAGATCACCTGTATCAATTTTGTGGCTGCTCTCTTGAATTTTATGGAAAACCTGTAATTGATAAAATTGTCTTGGTGTCCTGTTAGTCCCTGAAAAAACCTTGAGGTAATACAAAAAAAACTTAGTTTCTGATACTTAGTGTGTGAGAACAGGATGCACTCATAAAAAAATAAGCGAGTTTGAGCTGAGACAGAGAGCTTTGGTTTTAGACTTCATTTTAGGAAAAAAAAATTAAATCAAAGAGTATTTTCGAGTTACCCTTAGAGAAGGCAAGCAAACAAATGCATGTGTGAGAGGCTTGCCATGAAAATAATTGTGGGCTGATAAGAAAACCAGGTTTCTGAGAAGAGCTATTATAAATAAGTTTAGTACAATTTTCTTCCCTATTCAGATAGTGTTTGCAAGATGAAGTTAGTCTCCATGTTCTTGGATGTTGTTTCTGTGCCTCTGTTATTTGTAAATTACTTGTGAATATAAGTTACTTGTTTTATCTTGCTTTTTATAAAGCCTACGAGAATCTGGGTTGCATTTCTTGCTGTGACAGTTAAGATTTGGAGTCAACTGCTTTTTTGTTATTTCCCTTATCCCTAGCAACTGATAAAATGTGTATCAGCTCCAAGTGTAATATTTGAAATTGAAAATGAACAAAGATATTATTACTCTTTTTTGTCTAAATTAGAAGTGTAGAGTTGAGAGCAGTTGAGGACCTTAGGAATAGTTAGGAAAAAACTCTTGATATGTACAGGGAATGTCAAGTCTTTGGGTCTTTGCAGATCTACATGGGAAGAAAACTGTGTGAAATAGTAAGTATGTATTTTCTTGTAAGGAGCTTCAAGTAAGTTTTCAACAAGAAGACCTGTTTTTCTGCACTGTCTCCCCCGTAATCCATATTTTATTTCCTGCTGTATCTTACCTACCATATTGAGTCTAGCTGAGAGTGAATTCAGAGTCCCGTGCTTCATATTGCAGTTAGAAGGGTGTCAACAACACACCAGTGTTTTAGCTACTGCTGAGCAGGACTGGCACAGCATCAGTTCTGTCCCTCAGCATTCCAACCCCTACTACTAGGCTGGGGGTGGACAAGATTCTGTGAGGGAACACAACTAGGCCAGCTGACCCAAACCAATCAAAGGAATATTCTATGCCATCAGCTCAGATATAAAAGCTGATGTAGAATGTGGGTTTTTTTCAAAGCCTTTGGATAGTCCTTAGCTAAGTAAGAACATAAACTAGAACAAATGTCAAGTTCAGATGGATCAAGTATTTCTAACATATGCTTGGTGGGGGAGAAATTGTGTTCTCTCCTTATTAAAAGCAATACACATCATGTTTTGCTTTAAATAAATGTGTTTGGTAACATTTAGTGTTATCACATAGTTTAGACAGGAATCATACTGGAAGAGAAATCCTTAGAAGAAAAGTGACTGGTCCAAGGATGGACTCAGGAAAGTCCATACTTGCATAGTCATCTTACCTAAATGGACAACTGAAATCAAGATTTGCTTACTTTTATAGCTTATATTTATTATGCTGTATTTCTTCTCTTTGAGAAATACTCCACTGAGGACTTTTATTCTAACTTTTAAAACTACAGTGTCCTTAATACCTTCTCTTCAACTTTAATATTTTTCTCAATTTTTAGTGTATCGCCTTAAGGATTGTCCTGAGAGTGATTTAATTTAACTCAAAGAAATCAGATTAAGTTGTCAGAGCTTTGTTTTAATACACTCTTCAGTGAGATGGTAGACTACAATTCCTTTAATCAATGCTTCTATCTGTTTGAAGCACATCCATAAGTCCTATATTGTTAATAGCCTATAAAACCTCCGTAATTTTATTCAAAGTCCTCAAAACTTTATTTTATTTTTTTAGTAGAAAGACAAATATTTAAGACAGGGAACAGAAAATTGATTATTAGAAATAGAAATATTGTATACTTAAATAGAAGAAATTGTTTAGCATGGATCAGATCAGCATTTACACTGGAGGTAAATCTAATTGCAGTATCATAGAGTCATCAGGGTTGTAGGAGACCTACAAATTCATCCAGTCCAACTGTCAATCTAGTACTATTGCTGTAACCCTAAACCACTAAGCCATATCACCCAGATGCCTCTTAAACACCTCAAGGGATGGTGACTTCACTGCCTTCCTGGGCAACTTATTCCAATGCCTGACCACACTAACCGTGAAATCTCTTTTCCTAATATCCAATGTGAATCTCCCCTGTCTCAGCTGACAGCCATTTCTTCTAGTCCCCTCACTGTTGGTATGGCAGAAGAGATCATCCCATACCTCTTTACAACCTCATTTTAGGTAGCTGTAGAGAGCAAGTAGGTCCTCACTAAGGCTTCTTTTCTCTAAATTAAACAATCCCAGTTCCCTTACCCATTTCTCATAAGACATGTTTTCTAGATGCTTTGCAAGCCTTGTTGCCCTTCTCAGCACCTTGCTCCAGCACCTCAATGTCCTTTTTGAACACAGTACTCGAGGTGTGACCTCACCAGTGCTGACTACAGGGAACTGATCACTTCCCTAGTCCTGCTGGCCACATTGTTCTTGATACAGGCCAAAATGCCGTTGGCGTTCTTGGCCACCTGGACACACTGTTGGCTCATACTGAACCAAGTCTCTTTCTGCTGAGCAGCTCTCAAGCTGCTCCTCCCTCAGCCTGTAACACTGCATGGGATTGCTGTGTCCCAAGTGCAGGACCAAACACTTTGTCTTACTAAGCCTCATACAGTTGTCCTTAGCCCACTGATTGAGAAAAAAATTGAAGTAGCTGACCTAGTGGTGAATGCAAATCAAGCCCATTGGAGGAAAAGAGAGAGAAAAATAAGGTACTTGGAAAACAGCTGTAGAAAAGGGCATTGGGAAGCTATTTGCACAAGAAGTACATATTTTTCTATCTTCTTTTTCCTTATATGCTGTCTTCTATGTTCACTTACAGTACCAGGAAACTGAGCACGAGTAAAATGGCTGAGCCGTTTCAAATTGGTGTCTTTCAAATATTCCTATTTTCAGAGGGCATAGGAATTGTCTGAGTAAATCTTGGCCTGTCCTTGTGATGTGCTTGTAAGCATCCTCAGCAAATTATTGCCCATGAAGTCCCATAAAGGCAGCAGGTCTCTGGACCTTGTGGGTTTCCCTGCCCCCTCCCGTATAAATTGTGCACCCGCATACTTAACAAATCACCTAGCCTGAAACGGAGATTAACCACATGGTGGATGACTGAAGTACTGCAAATAGTCTTTTGCAGTGTTTTCTCTTAGTGGGAAATCTGTCTCACTAACAAATTTGTAGGAGCTACTGTCCCAGAGTCTTGCCTCAGGTAAGCCATGCCACCTTTACTTTTCTTCAGAATTTTTCTTGCCTTTTATTCTAGTTTTACTTGAGATTAGCTGAATATTTATTTTTTCCACAAAATAGAAATAAAGAATGCCATGCTATTGTCAGAGCCTTATGACAATATTATGTTTTGAAAATAAATGTTTCAATGAAAAATTATATAGGGATATAATAAAAGAAGTGATGTAACAAGATAAATTTGAAATACAAATATGTTTTCTTTTTGAGATGCTTAGAATTGTTTCATTGAAAGTTTTGTCAAAATGGGACAATTCTGCACAAACATGTTTGCAGTTATTAACAGGTTCCAGTGGAAAATTTCTTCATGAAAATAGTTTAGCTGCTTCTTGTGAATGTACATCTTCTATGCAGCATCTGCACACATATTGTTCTGGAAGTGTTAGGTGCATATGTCACTAAAATATATGGACATATGCATCTTTTTTGGCTAAATGTTGGAGACTTACTTGTAAAAAGAAAAAGGAAGGAGAAAGGTTCTTTGGTGTGCTGACGCTGTCTTTTACTTCTCTTTCTCCAGCACGTTTCTGGTCATATTGTGACATTACTAATAACTGAAATTCTCCAAGCCGAATGTTTTTGATCATCCTTCCCACTCCTCCCACTCCTATTACTAAAGGCTTTTCAACATTTTGCTGTAATTCTTTTGTTTTAATTAATGTGTATCTTCTTACGACTCAACATCTATGCATTTTTGTTGTGACTAGGGTTATGGGATGTAGTATTAGTCATGTAGTGCAAAGAACTAAGCAACCTGGGCAGTTTCCTCCACTCCTAGGTTCTACTAACATCGCATTTCCATCATTAGTGAAGAATTTCAGTGTGATAAAATCAAATGTTAGAACTCTGAATTAGTCCTCTAGAAGTGTTCGTATATACAGTTAACTACTGCTAACTTGCTGATTGTTTTTCTTCATTCCATAAATTTGTGCTGCATGTGACCCAAATAAATTTGAATGAGCTTTGTGTGTAATCTTGCACAAAAAAAAGTGTAGCAAATACTGTAAAACCCTCCATAATTTCCTAAAAGACTTTTGAATGAAATTTGTTGCTTAGAAATTACTCTTTGTGTCTCTTTTCTGGTTCACTCATAAGGGCAAGCAGTAAAAAAATATATTAAAAACAAAAATAGAAGGCAGAAGCTTCTTTAAGTGTAGTGTTACATTCTAAGGTACGTATGTATGCAGGCATTTATTTATTTTTTTAAAATCTCACTAAGAAGACTAAATGATAACTTTTTTAGTAAAACACTACTAGTATGAGTTCAATTATGTTTTTGTCTTCAGTGCATTTTAGTACAATATTTATCAATCCAGAATAGCTAATCTTTCATGATATGCTAATAAGCATATTAATAGCTCTTGAAAAAGAGCAAAATAAAATAAAGAGCTAATTTAATGATATTTTTTGCATTGCCTGATACATATCACACAAAATCCAAAGACCAGTTTCAGCTGATACAAACAAGAAGATGTTTAATAAGTATCAAAATGGTCAGTCTTCAGGTCTGTGAGTCAGCTGAAAAGGGTGCTTAGGCTAAATGTATGGCTAAGGCAATGGGGCATATCTCTTCATGATGTGCCAGAGTAAATGTCTATGCTGTTGCATATTTGTCGATAAAATAGAAATTCTCATCAACACCTAAATTATCTGTAAATTCTGCTAATGAGTGTGAGACAAATCTCAAGGTTTCAGAATCTACATTTCACATGATCTGAAATGACCATGTAAGTCTGTTAAGAGGGATGAAAAGAGATTTCAATGTTTTAATATTCTACTTAAAAATAGAAACACATAATATATTTTCAATGAAAAGGGAAGTGATGTATTGGAATCGCTCAATATTCTTCACAGTTTCTGTTTCACTTCTCTGAATCAGAGTCATTAAATGTGATGTTCTAGTAGCTGCCAACCCATTTCTAAATAAATTAACTTGAAGTAAAAGAAAGCATAGAATTGTCTTCTTATCAGCTCAGAAAGTGGAACTGGATTGCACATATGCCTAGGAATACACAACTAGTATACAACTAGACCAGTGTAAAATCACACAGTTCAGTGGTTGTCATGCTGTGCTTCTTGCCACACAGAATTTGGTGCCTGTGGGTCTGTGTAGATTATTACCCTTCCCTGATTTCTGATTACCTCTAATGTCTGGTAGACAAAGTTACGGAAAGTTTAACTTCAAATAGCCAAACACATGATACTCAGCTCTAAAAAGTAATTCATAAGGTTATTAATTCAAATGTACATGATTTCTACATGTCTGGATGAGCCAGCAGTGGGTGCTAGCAGCCCAGAAAGCCAGTCATATCATGGGTTGCATCAAAAGGAGTGTGGGCAGCAGGTCAAAAGAGGTGATTCTTCCCCTCTACTCTGCTCTCGTGAGACCCCACCTGGAATACTGTGTGCAGTTCTCGTGTCCTCAACATAAGAAGGACATGGAACTGTTGGAGCAAGTCCAGAGGAGGCCATGAAGTTGATAAAAGGACTGGAGCACCTCCCCTATGAGGACAGGCTGAGGAAGTTGGGGCTGTTCAGCCTGGAGAAGAGAAGACTGCGTGGAGACCTCATAGCAACTTTTCAATATCTGAAGGGCCTACAAGGAAGTTGGAGAGAGACTCTTTGTTAGGAACTGCAATGATAGGACAAGGGGTAATGGATTTGAACTGAAGGAGGGGAAGTGTAGGTCAGATTTTAGAAAAATGTTTTCTACTGTAAGGGTGGTGAGACATGGGAACAGGTTGCCCAGGGACATGGTAGCTGTCCCAACCCTGGCAGTGTTCAAGACCAGGCTGGATGAAGCCTTGTGCAACTTGATCTAGTGAGGAGGTGTCCCTCCCCATAGCAGGGGGGGTTGGGACTAGATGATCTGTAAGGTCCATTCCAACCCTTAAATTCTGATTCTATGTCATCTGTGAGCATTTTTGCTTCATTCTCTCACATGTGTTCCTAGTTTTTGATTGTCCATACTTTTGGAGAGGCATTTTTATAGTCTTTCCATACCCCTGCTGAAGAGCTTTCACAAAGACTTCTGCTTTGCTTTTAGGTTTAAACATGCAAAGTAGTGTCATTCCATTTATCACAAGATTGTTTAGACTAAGCATATTAGTGTTCTCATTGCTGAGATAAGCCTTAATAACAAGTTAAAATCAGAGCACTTTCTGAAAAACTGGGAGAGTAAATAGGCCCCTGGCTGAATATAGAATCACAGAGTCACTGAAGTAGGAGGAACATCTGGAGACTGCTTCATGAGTTGTCCCTGCTCAAAGAAGGGACAACTAGAGCAGATTGCTCAGGGCCATCTCCAGCTAAATATTGATTATCTTCAGGGGCAGAGACTCTACAGTTGATGCCTTTTGTGGCTGTTTGTTAGAGTCAGTCCAATATGACCATGTCTCTCTTGCACTGGGGAACCCAGAGCTAGACCCAGTTTTCCAGGTGTGCCTCACCAGTGTTGAGTAGGGACGAAGGATCACCTTACTCAGCCTGCTGGTAGTGCTTCTTCTGATGCAGCCCAGGTGGTTGTTGGCCTTCGTTGCAGCAAGGTCATGATGACGGTTCATGTTCAACTTGTCCATAGGACTCCTCAGTCCTTTTCTGTCAAGTTTCTTCCTAGATGATGGGCTCCCATCTTCTTCTGGTGCATGTGGTTATTTCTTCCCAGAGGGAGGACTTTGACCTCTGCTTTGCTGAACTTAATAAGATACCAATTTCTCCAGCCTTATGAGACCACACAACCAACTGGAGTATCAACCAGGTAGACGAGGAATGTTTATGTAACATTGAGATACATAATTAAATTATGAATGCTGTGTAAAATGCAGTGTAATACTGTCCCTGCCAAAGTTTTGTTGATATTTCCTAAAGGAGGAATAACTGATTTTTACTGGGTCTATGTTGATTTTTTTTTCCCTAAGCAAGCAGCTGTTACTCAGATAAATCTGTACATAAGTGTATACCAACAATAAAAAAAAAAGCTTTTATTGTTACAAAAGAAAACATAAATATGTGCCATCCTGTTGGATCTAGTCCACATAGTATGCATGACATAAGTTGCTTGAAAAAGTTTTTTGTAATGAAAAATTATTCCTGCTCTTCTCCTTCAGCAGAAATTTTGACCACCTGGATTCACATGCATGTGTAGGTAGGGGAGTTGTAGATTTAAGATGAGGGACATCTGGATTCAGATCTCTGCCACAAATATTTCTTCATAACTATGGTTAGTCAGTGAGCCTGTTTCTTCAGTTTGTTTGTACAGTTTCTCACAATCTTTCACCCATAGAAAAGTTTAACTTATTGCAGAAAAATAATAAAATCATTGACAAAGAATGTTTCTGTTTCATTGTTCTCAAGAATTTAAGTCAAAATATAATCATATAAAAACACTAGCAAACTTTTTTTCCCAAAGGCTAAAGAGTAACAGTTCAGAAACAAAGCGAAAGAAAACCAATGTGTACTGAATGACCTGAATGGTTAATAGTCAAGGTGGCTTCTAAAAAAAGAAAAAACTCAAGGCTGTGACTAAAGTGGCAAACAAAACTGTAGGTCACATGCTGTAGGTAGCTCTGTCATGGCTTATGTCATGTTCTCACAGTGAATTCCTGAGCAAATACTTACACCTTGCACAAACAAACGTCGGGTGTTGCATTTCAGTAGTGCTGAACAAAGGTTCTAGCAACCAAGCGTGCTGTTCCTTAGGAGAGGCAGTGGGAGCAGCCTCAGCAGCAGCAGCAGGAGGCAGAGTCCCCACAGGCAGGCACGCAAGTCCTGGCTCACCCTGGATGTATCCTTTGAGGAGCTTGTGATGAAGGAAACCAGAAGGCCTCTTGGTAGGATCTTTGCCCTGTGTCACAGAATATCAGATATAGGAAAACAGACATAACAGGTAAACAAAGCTCATCAGGCAGGCATGGAAAAACCTCTCAGAGTCTGGGATTTTTCATTTGGTGCCTGTGCTTTGTTCCTCTTTGATTGTTGTGCATGCCATGAAGAAACAAAAAAAAACAAACGAAAGAACAAACCTCAGTGAGATTTTTTGAGTTGTACATGGTCAGCTACGTAAGAAAAGCTGTCAACTTCTGCACCGAGGGGATAATTATGTAGTACTTCCAAATACAGGATATGTAATCAATTCCAAAGATTCATAAAAGCATACTATTACAATTGACAGTGTATACTTGTGTATGTCCATTTTCATGCTATCAGTACTCTTACTAATAATAAACAATTTTTTGCAAATATGAGTATAATGCTAGTCTTCATTCTACTGCTAGAAAGCCTCTAACAACTGAAAGTAGTGGGTTTGTGTTTTTTTCTGAGTTGAAGGCTCTTTTAGGGTTAGCCTGCCTTTATCTTGCCTTAAGATTTCATACTAACATAAAATCATGTTCACCCCATGATTTCAATGTAATTATGTACTTTTTCTATGTATTTGAAAAATTTTATATATTCCTGTAGTCAAATGTTCAATAACTGCAGCTACTTTCCACTTTAATCATTCCATAATTAAGAGACGGGAAATACTAGAGTGAAGCCAATCCAAAGACAGCTATCTAAAAATCTGCCTGCTCATACCAAGGTGGAATTGACAGAAGGATTCATAGTAGTACAAACAGGAATCTTAAAAAAATTCCCCTCCAGTTGCTGGAACAGAAAGTACAGCAGGATGGCAAAGCTAGTATTCTGAATACAGTAAGAGTATGAAGATTCTTGTCTTCTCTAATTAGTGACAGTTGGTTAGTCCAGACACTCATGTTATTAACGTGTTTTTTATATTTAAAACTACCTTAAGAAAAAATACAGATCTATATTAGCTTATCATGGGTATTTTATAAGCAGACAAATACACTATCTCATCAGTATGAATTAGAAATTACTAAATAATTTAACTCCACTGTAGTTGTAAGCAGCAGACAGCTGCTTTGGATTCATTGATAGCCTCTCAGTTGGTTTTGAAATAGTTCATCACCCATCAAGAGTACAGTGGGAGGCATCTCTCTTCATAATTCCTACTCTTCAGTGTTTAGAGTTTATGTCCCTGAAAATCAAGTCTTGTTCTGCTTCTAGTTTCTAGCTCACATACTTACCTTTTGTTCCCAACTAGTTATTTAGATATAATTTTTATTAGTTTGTAGTAATGGTAAATGTCATTTTCCAGAGTGATTGTCGGGCAAGGATTTGGGGACTGAACATGGGGCAATCTCATGTAATCAGGCAGACCTTTTTAGGAAATGGTGTAACCTGAGCAATAAATTGTATTTGACTGTTTAAAAGAGCTGACTGGTTTAGCCCATCTATATTGTTCACTATCTCCTCATTAAAAAAAGAGCTGCAAATGGGTCTTAACAAAAGTTAGGGATTTTTTGTTAAGTTTTACATGCAGCTCTCTTAAGAAAAACAAACATGGAGAGATGTATATTCATATATATTTGTAACTGCCATAGAGGCAGTGATTTTAAAGGGAATAAATCTTTGAGTTTCAAGCATTAGAAAGCAAAGTGGTTTTTTTATCTATACACTACTCAGATAAATGGGGCCGTGTGTTTTTTAAGCTTATTAAGTCATAGCTAATTAAGTCTTTTAATACGTTGGCATGTTTACCACAGAATCATAGCATATTCTGAGTTGGAAGGGAGCCACAGAGACCATCAAAGTCCAACTTCTGGTTCTGCACAGGACAGCCCCATGAATCACACAATGTGCCTGAGAGTGTTGTCTAAATGGCTCTTGAAATCTGTCAGTAAATCATAAACAAAAGGACAATCCATATTTTTTCTGTATATAAAGCTATATTTCATAATTATTATTACATTTAAAAAATATGTTATTATTATTCCTTTAGCTTCTTGCGTTTTGAGGTGCTCTGGGCTCAGTTTCAGAGTACCAGCAGTTTCTGTAAACATGAATGCAGCCTGGAGGAGTTTACTATAATCTCCAAGCAAAGCCCTAGCTTGTCAATATACTACATATGACTGGGTCATTTGCATGTGCAGTTTTTGCTGATGTACATTGTGTATAAATGAGAAGAAAGATTAAATCAGTGAATTGAAATGGCTAAGGTTTGTCAAGTCACTTAACACAGAATCTGTTTTGTACTTCTTTTCAGGAGCTGCAATTTAGTTAATGGAAGTAACTACTTGTAATTGTTTTGGTTTTTGTTGTTAAGTCCTATAGTGACTTTTGGCACACAAAAGAAGACACTACAGTGATTAACTCAAAGTGAGATAATACACATGGTGTGAAGCAGCAGATTCTAGGTCTTTTGTGAATTAATTTTGTTATTGCTGTTGTGCTATCTATACATCACTTGGCATGTACTTGCTGTGCTTCGGACAAGCAAGGAAAGTATTTTAGCTTTGTTTTAGATTAACTGAATAATACTTGAAGCAAAGGACAGTGAACAAATGGGAATAACTGATAATAGGCTCTTAATATAGTTTTGTGACATTATGAAATCCTGAGCTGTAGGTGCTTAAAAAAGGGAAACTGGGCAACTCATAAATGGCTTCAACCAGGTGTTTAAACAGTGCCCTCAAATATTTCCCATTAGTAGAACAGGTTGTAGAACAATTTTGAATAAGAATGTAAGCTCAGGCTGCTCTGCATTGAAGATCTATGCAATAATGGGAATATGAAATGTCATATGAAATACTGTAACAGGTATTATCCTGTATAGCTCTAGTTTGGGTGCAGCATATAAACTAGTGTACATTAGCAGAGCAGTCCTACTAGCTGAAGCCATTGCATGTTGAAGATTTAAGTAACTTCTTTAAAATAATTTTGACAATTGTTAGAGAATTTTTATGGTACCCCTCAAGGGAAATTAAACACGTGTTTGCTGAAAATGTAAAAAAAAAATATAATGAACAATGCATTGGGCAGAGTCACACTCAATACATCGTTCTACACAGAGTCTGCAAAAACATTTAACAATCAGATTCCTCATAGACACTTGCAGCAGCACCCTAGAGCGGCTGCATGGGACACCTCAGACTGGCTATAGGTTCATCCCCAGCCCAGTTCTGCTGCTCAAAGGTGAATCCTGAGTGCTCCCATTCCAGGACATTCTACAAGGCTGTTTTCTGCCTTACCCCATCGGCAAGGAAAATTTTACTCCCTTTCAAGGAGTCTTGTCCATGGCACTTCTCTTTTCAGCCACTTTGACCCCTTCTTGCAGCTATGCCTCCTTGCCCTCCATGCCAGATTGCTTCATCACAGATTACCACTGCTGAACAGTTTTGTTTATAGAGTTTCCCTTTCACAACTGAAATACAACTTCTTTTCAGCATCCTGGATCTGGTTTATTCTGCATGCTCTTGTGCACTGATCTTAGCAAAGTGCAGTCTTTTGATCCTTCATTTATTGGTCTGGGAGATTTGCTTTCCTTTTCTTTCTTGCTGTGCATTGTATATCACTCTTGATATTAAGCAGCTAAATCGAAGTCTGTTTCAGGTATTTATATAGAGTATCTCCTGCTGTGAGGGTCATCAGCCAAGCAGCAACATTTAAAACAGAAAAGAAGGGGAGGTAGTAGGAGTGGCCTTTATTAGTGCCTTGTCCTGTCCACTGCTTTGGACAGTTTACCCTGGATCAGTGTTTCATTGTGATGTTGCTATGGGCATTGGTATTCAATGTGCTGCAAACACAGACAACGTCTGAATTTCACAGGGGGCCCTTTTTTAGAGATAAGTTTGAGTTACTTGGAAAATGTTGGATCTTTAAGGTTATTTTTCTCAGTGGTAACAGCCAAATTAACCTTTGCTATAACAAATCATTAGCATTTGATCATGCATTACAAATCTTTTGGCTACTTTATATAGATAAAACAGCAGAAGTAACTCAGGTCCCTTTCTGCTCAGGTTTTGCCTTGGTGATGACCCCTGTGTTCGTTGAAAGTCAGTTAGCATTGGAGTCAGTGAGCGTAAAGCACTTTCACAAATGAGCAGCTCAAAGTATAAAGTCACAGCTGGAAAAAATAAATTAAAATCTTGGGAGTTAAGATCCTTTCAAGACCAAGATTAAGAAAGGTTTTTCAAGTCAAGAAAGGCACTGCCTGGATGGGAACCTTTGACAGACTAAAACCATGTTGAGAGGGTAATACAAAATATAAATTTGGAATTTGGAATCCATTCTCAAGTATGACCTGAGAAGTGTGCTTTAGATCATGAGTTTTCTCAAAAGGTTTTATTATGCTTGCGTTAGCCCAGATACACAGGCCTTGTTGAATAGGCTCAAGCAGTGCAGAACTAATTAGCTGACATCAAAGACATTACTTATTTGGCAGTGAATGAAGTCAACATGAGCCACCTGAGCAACATGATCATTTTCTGTTAAGTAAGCAGAGCATGACAAAGGTTGAGTTGTTCTTCATGCAAAGCCTTACATATATCCTAGAGGAAATTGCTAATGTACCTTTTTTTAGCAAGCACAAGGTAGCTTAAACTTTATCAGAACATTTTGAACAAACACAGAAATTTACCAAACACCTAACTAATTTTATTTCCCTAATTAACATAAAAGTTAGGAGTAGCACCTTAAAGAAAGTGATAGTATAAAACCAGCTAAGCAAGAAAAGTGACTGGTGGTTTTGAGCCAATTATGTTAAAGGAAACAGAGCTTTGTGAACACCATATGTGAAACCCCAAAATTTCATCTGTGAAATTACTGCCTTTCCATAGATTCACTTTCTAAAAGAAATAAACTGACAAGAATTCAAGAGAAGTTAAAATATGCGGTAGCACCTAATTATCTTGCAGACTAACTAGTATACAGCAAAACACATTTTAAAAATCCTTGAATTTTCTTTTTGCAACAGCCTCAAATGTGCCTTGTACTAAAACTGTCTGTTTTAAAAGCAATACAAATGTTTTTCTAAAAGTTTTATACGTACTTACAGGATGGACAGAATTATAGAATTTTTCACTGCTGTATATACTAAAATGATTTTATTTGGTGTACATTGTGTAGTAGTGCTGTAAGTAGTTCAGGAGCTAGAATTGGTGTAGTCACATCAGCATGGGTCTGACCTGTGCTAATTAGGCTGATCAGCAGAGCTAAGTAGCCTGGATGCAGCATTGTGCTGATGCAATTATACAGCTTTTTTGGAACATAAACTAATACTGTTGCATGGCAATGTGGTGTTCCAGTCCATTAATAGCTAGATCAGCTGTTTCCCTAGCTTGGTATTGCGTTCCCTGCTGTAGATGTGTTCACAAGGACTTGCACAAGGGACAATCTCTGACAATATACCATAAACATTAACATGAGGTTGGAAGCACTTGAAGATTTAAGCTAAATCAGGTTGTTTTTGATGCAGCTGATCTTCAATCCTGCATTAACGAGACTTTCACTAAATAGGCAATTTGTAAAAGACTTTTAATCATATTCACTAAGAATACACTGTAAATTAAGAGAAGAGAGACATTTTAGAAAGTGACTCTATAATTGACATAGTCTATCAATACATTTGTGTTACTTTTTTTCAGAGTCACAGAATGGCTGAAGTAGGAAGGACGCCTCAAAACTGGCTACTTCAGCACCTCAGCTCAAAGTGGGTCAGCTAGACTGGGCTGCTTAGTGCTGTCTCAAGTTGGATGATGAATATCTCCAAAGATGGAGACTCCACAGTCTACATGGGCAACATGTTCTAGTGTTCAATAGTCCTTGGAGTCAAGAAGATTTTCCTGTATTTAAATGTAAATGCTTGCATTTCAGTTTGTGCCCATTGCCTCTTGTCCTGCCACTGGATACCATTGAGAGAAGTATGGCTCTATCCTAACTGTACCCTCCAATCAGGTATTTATACACACTGACCAGAGCTTCCTAAAGGCTCTCTCACCTTTTCCTTCAGTGACAGATGCTTGGGTTCCTTAATCATGGAACATCAGTCTCCTTTATGCCTGTTTGCTAGAGTTGGTTAAATATGGCCATGACTCTCTTGTACTGAGGAGCCCAGAGATGGACCCAGATTTCCAGGTATGTCTTATCAGTGCTGAGTAGAAAGGAAGGATCACCTCTCTCAACCTGTCAGTGATGCTGCTCCTAATGCAGCCCAGGCAACTGTTGGCTTTCCTTTGAGAAGCTTCTGGCTTGTGTTCAACTTGTTCACAGGACTCCCAGATCTTTTTATGCTAAGCTTGCTTGTTCCAGCCTGGTGTAATGCATGTAGTTATTCCTCTTCAGGTGGAGGACTTTTCCTTTCCCTTTGTTGAACTCCACAATATTCCTGTTTGCTCATTTCTCCATTCTTCTGAGGTTCCTCTGGATGGCTGCATGGCCATCTGGTATTTGAGCCACACCTCCTAGTTCTGTACCATCTACAAACCTTCTGAGGATGTACTCTCTCTCATCATTGAGATTATTAGTGAAGATGTTCAATCATTTTGGCTCCCAAATCAACCCCTAGTACTCTGCCATTGGCTAGCCTCCAACTGAACTTTGTGTCACTGATACATAACCCTCTGAGACTGGCATTATTTCTTCTCAATTGTTTGCTGCACTCCAGGCCAATGGGACCATCATCCATTCCATCTTGTGTGGAACCAGCATCCAGGTATTTTCATATCCAGTAAGACAAAACCTCAAACTTTCCTGCTAGAGAAATCAGCAGGCATAGGTCTTGCAATTGTAGGCCAAGAGTTAGATCAGAACCATTGGTCTTCACTAATTATTAGGTATTTCTTGATCTAGGTCACCACAGTTCCTATACCTTATGAGATGAACCTTCAAATACCAAAAACACCTGACGTGGGACTGGGATTCTGTTTTCACTTGCATGTTGTGATTTTCATTCTCAACAGCAAGTAAAACCAATTGGTGTCCTCATCCTCTTCTATTTACAGTGAACAAGATATGACACTTTTAAGGTAAAGCAGTGTTCATACTTTGGCTTGAATGAGTGTGTGAAATATTTGGGTAACTCAAAACCAGTGTTATGTCTGGTTTAAGAAAATAATTTTAGCTTACTTAAAGTGAAAACAAGAATGGAATAAATAAGTATAGGGAAAAATGTTCTTTCATCAATAATATTTTATAAAGGTTCTTTCCACATGGCACTGTGTCACAATGGAGTAATTTTTTTCGTCAAGTGACACTATCATTCCAAACACCTGTGCAACTTTTAAAGGACTTTTTGCTAGTGGGACACACACAAGAAATATATGTGATTGGATTTTCTTCTTGTTTGGGGAACACTGGCCTTTACTAAGGCCCACTAAACAAAGTTCATCTTTTATTTACACTGGCAAAAGAGCTTAATGATGGATTTATTAGTATAAAAATACACTGTGCACTTATATTCTAGATCTAATCCTTTAAATGAAGTCTTTAAATAGATTAATTTCAACCAATTATGTCATCCAAGCAATGGAATAGAAATATGCGTTTGTACGTCTTTGTGTACCATGGTAACATGAATTTCTTTTTGCAGGAAGGCAGGTTCAAATTGCAGATTGCCACTACTTCAATGAGTGGCTGAGGGGTTTAGGGCTCCACTTTCTTCAGTGTTTCACTCTTTACCTTTGCTATGATGAAAACCAGCAGCATAATGCTGTTACTTCTTTCAGCATTACAGAGTTGTCTTAAGGTAATGTAATTTCTTGTGAAGGAAAAGTGGGTTTTTTTTCAGAAAAGTAGCATGGGGCTATGTGCTGATATATTTTTGATTTTTAATAATGCACTACTTTTTCTATTACAAATACCTTCTTGATCTATTCCACATAAAGATCTGCCCTTTTTCAAAATCCATATTTTTAATGTTTCAGAAATACATGTGTATAGCATGTGATGAGAATTGTCTTTTTGTTTCCTTCTGCTCCTCCATTTGTTGTATTCCCTTGTAGGCTCATGTCTCAGTGCTTAAAATTATGCTGTTTCTGTTTTTTCTTATTTTGTATATTATCTGAAAAAGTGATTGTTAGATCTAGGCATTAGCGACAGGCATTGCAGTGCTTGACAGTAGCTATAAAAGATGTACTTTTTCTTAAGTATGGTCTGGAGTGATCATAAACAATAGCGTAGAGGTTTACCATTTCTAAGTAAGGTCCTACTGCCAGTCAATAACTGCTACCCCTATTTTGCAGAAAATTATAAAACTAGAGAAGCTCTAGCTTTGTTAGACATATGTGAGTGAAAGTAAAGACTTGTCTTAAACATTTACCTATTAATTTCTCATACTGCACAGCTAAATATTGTGCGTTTTGACATGCATAGAAAATTATTGTGTATTAATATATACACATTTCTAATTTTATTTTGATTTTTCAGTCATTACACTTTCTTATTTATCTAGGCTTACGAAGTGAATTTTCAATTGTTCTTCATATAAACATGCCAAGATCCATATACATTTTAAAATAAATAATGTGTCTTAAAACTGAAGATTTAGGTCAAGAAGAGTTTTTGCTAGACAAGTAACTCAGATGAGCCTTTCCTAGCAGTAAAAAGGTGGCAGAAAGGGCCTATTAGTTTATTAAAGATCTGTTTTACTGAACCAAAATAGTGACATTTCCCTGTATTTGTAGTATAAATTAGTCTTTCAGAGAAAAATGCACACATTGACTAACTAACTTTGCAGAACTTCTATTAAGGTACATAATTCTTGTCTTGGCTTTACAGCTGAGGCAAAGAACAATTAACTTGGATGCATGAGGTTAACCAATTACCAGTTTTTTCTACTACTTGTACCTTGTACATAGCAAAGCAACTGAGAGTGTTCCTGGTTCATACTATTATAAATGTGATGAGATTAGGTTCCAAATAATTAATGTCAACAACACCATTTTAATGCAATTAAACCTCATCCTTTGAAGAACATTCAGAAAATCCCAGAGTTAGGGAGTAGGATTGATAATGCAAGGGAAAGTTCAGTGAAGAACCTGTAATAAATCTTGAAGGTCTGGTTTAAGAACCCATTATCACTCCAGCAAATGCAACTGTAAGTGCAATTAACTTTGGTTGTCTTTAACAGGATGAAGATGTCTAGTGGCATGATCTACCAGTGTGCTTAATTAACTATCCATCCTAAAAATGGCTACATAAGACTCAGTGGAGTAAGATGCACTCCTCTGTACTCAGTTATGCCACAGTTATGTATAAATATCTAAAATGACAGGGTAATTTCCATATTACAATGTTGTGGTTTCAGTCTATGACATGTATTTGCAATTGATTACATTCACAAATTGAGAGGCAGAATTATGTTTCTTTTAAATGTATGCATTTGGTTTTACAAATCTGAATAGGAAATATTACTTCTATTGCTTTCTTAATGTCTGCTTGACCATGTGTCAAAGAAGACACACCTCTACTGAAGCTGCATTACTGTGAAAAGTTTGCTGTACAACTAGGAAAATAAAAATCCCTACACCTTGCATCTGTAGTTGATACGATCAATAGGAAGCAAAGTCCCAGTTTATGCTGTGTTTTACTGGAGTGCCTGTATTTCATAGTGAGTTGGAGCTTACCAAGTTTCTCTTTGCTTTTGTTGGCCACTGGTTATTTACATTAGAACTTCCTTTTTCACCCTTCAAAATGAATTATACTGATCTATATTTCATTTCTATTACATTTCTAAATATATTGGCACAATTCTGACAGTTTTCTCCTTGCTTTTCTTTTACAGACAATTGGGAATACAAATCTATTCTGTTTTAGTGAAAGCTGTGCTAATATGTGTCCATCTATATATGATGTAGCACTGTAGAAGAAATCCTTAAGTGTGAACCTGCTGGTGGTCTCTGGAATGACTAATGTGTGCCATTACAGGTAGGAGGATGCAGACAACAGTCTCCACAAGACAGAGCCACGTTTATCCCCAGAGAAGGTTCAAAAAGAGGTATATGGCTGCAGGTACATTACCAACCTGGGCAGTGCAACAAGTGAAGATCTGGGCATTGATTTGACAGGAGCTGTTATGCCTCTGTGTCACACACTTACCATTAATAAAGTTCATATAATTTATCAGTCCTACACAAGCACTGAACATCTGTACCTAACAGGTGATGAAAGAAAGATTACTGTGCAGAGGATATTGATGCTATTAACAGAATGTTGAACACTGAGAGTGAACTATGGGAGACCTTGCATCCGCAATGTGAGTTAGGTGCTTTCACTGATGCCCTTGCACATGATTTCAGCTTTGGTTGCACCACTTGCACACACCTCCTGAGTGCATACTGCATACGAGTGCAGAGTCAAGGAAAATTTGCTCTTATAAGACCCTTTTCAGTGCTCTAGACTGCTAAAGTACGTATGGCCAAGTGAGTCACTCAATAATGTGACACTGTAATTGTAGACTCTTGGTTCTTACCTTATCTGTCCCTCCATTTTTCCCATATAAAATGGGAATAATATAAATTGTTACATGACTTGTATTTAGGGGGCAATATCTGTTCAGTAGATGTTCTATTGCTGTAGTGGAGATCTTATCTTAGACCTCGCTTTGAATAGTGGGCAGTACATGGAACTAGGCATTAAACAGCTAAGAAGAAATAAATTGTTCTGCAGCGACCCATAAAAAAACACTGCTGTGCCAAGCAAAGCAATTTCTGTTGAAAAAGATACCATGTGATAATATAACTATAAGTTAAGTCACTAGAATTTGAGTTCCACAAGCTCATATCTGACATCTTATTAGAAACTTCCCTACCACAACAGCAGTAAAACTATGCCTATGTCTTTCCAAAGCTGTCTTCCACTTTTATTTAGTGTGCACAAATAATATTAGTATAAATTCCTGTCAGTTATAATATTTATAGATGCAATTACTTGATTCTGGTTGTTTTTGATGACTATTAAATGACAAATCAAGAACTCTTTGATTTTCATCTTTTACAGATGACAGAGAAAAATGCTTTTACACAGAACACATTTAATTTCAAAACATTTCCTTGCCTGCCTGTTATTAGTCCTAGTAAATTAATGGGGTTAGTGTGGAAGATTAAAATCTATCAAAACAAAAAACCATGCGGGGGAGCCCATGTTGCCATTGTGGTTTTGTTTTGAATAAACTCAGCAGGTGATCCTGTGTGGTTCACAGAGTTAAACATGAGCTTTTTTGTTTAGTAGTTAAAGGTCTTCAGCCTTCTGTTCAGCAAGACCCAGTGAAAAGTTATGTGATTAAGCATATTTCTGAATGTTATCTTTATATCTGGGAAGGTAAGGTAAACAGGTAAGGTTCTTATTTTGAATAAAAACTGAAAAAAAAGAAGGCACTGAAACTCTTTTGATTCAGTTGGTCTCTACTGAGTTCAGAGATATTCCTGTCAAATTTAATTTAGGATTGGTTTGCTTTCTATGCTGTCACACTGAAGAGGAAATTGCTCACAGTCAACAACTGTCATAGGTATACTTTTGCATTGTCCTAGAATCATAGAATGGCCTGAGTTGGAAGAGACTTTAAAGACCATCTCATTCCAAACTACCTGCCACTGTCAAGGATGTCACCCAGTAGATCAGATTGCTTAGAACCCCATCCAACCTGGCCTTGAACACTCCCAGGTATGGGGCATCCACAACTTATTTGGTCAACAGGAAACTGGAGAAAAGAAAAAGAAATCCTTTAGCAAGGCTTCATGTTACTAAGAAAATATATTTCATTGGCTGCTTTATTGAATTCAATTAATTTTATGTGATCATTACATAAAACTATGGGGCTCAGATCTATAATGCCTTTGTAGAGAACTGTCTCAGAACTATAAGATGACATAAACTACTTGGTGTTTTGAAGTATATATTACTAGGAGCTCTTTTGTGCAATTTGAGGATATTTATTAAGAAAATAGGCATATTCCAGAGGAGATGTAGCTATAGAGTTTTATCCCTAGTTACAAGACATCATTCTACAAAAGCAGTAATAAGAGGAAGATTAAAAATATTATGCTATATTATGTGGACCAGTAAAGTGATTGACAGACAATGTGTAAGAAATATTTACATCAATTTCTGTGTAAGACAACTACAGTCAACTGAACAAAATCATTGATAACAGAGATAAATGGATTAGTGCTCAGCATTTTGTAGGAAAGAAACAGGTTGGATAATATTTAGGAAACTTAGATATTCACAATTGATTTGCCTTCTGGACTTCCTCCTGGACTAGTGCTCCTAAAGAGCAGGCAGATGAAAGCTCAACTATTAAGTGTAAACCGTTATACTTGTGGTGGTAGAGGTACTGGAGTAATTAAGAAGTAAGCACCTTAAGAAGTGTTTATCTTTGAAAGGAGAAGAAGGTAGCTGAGAACTTTAGTGTGGTAAGAATAACTTTGATTCCTTGAGAATTTTTCAGAGAAATAATAAAATTCCACTATTGATAGTGAAAGAAAGAAAAAGAGGAAAAGCTGATAGCTACTCTCTTTCAATCTAACCCCTTTCTGCAGTATGCTAACAGACCTTGCAGAGAGAGTAAGAGTAGATGCCAAATAGGGTTTTGGCACTGTTCTCCCTGCTGTTGTCCCAGGCAATAAATGGAAGCATGCTATGTGTAAATATTTACAAATGAATGAAAAAAAATGTTTGGAATCTGTTTCAAGAGTAGTTGACAGTGATTTACTTTCAGAATAGAGAGAATGTTTTGAGGTCTTTACAGTCTTCATTCTTGGTCTTCTACTGTTCAGAGTTTTCAGTTGTGGTCCTTATGATGCTTTTGACCATTTGCTTCTTAAATTTGTAGTTGAAACTAAACTGAAGGGATGTGCCAGGGCTTTGCCCGTCAGGATTAGGTAACAAATGTGCGTATGTATCAGTAATGCCATGTTGCTGCACAAAAGGCAAAAAGAGAAGATATAAGATAACTTTTGACACCTAGACAGTTGAAATCTCAGAGCTGTTACTGCTTATCATTGTAGTGGAAGATAT
>NW_008681064.1:2478-23305 GCF_000695815.1 Acanthisitta chloris | reverse complement strand
GAGGTAGTGATATAGACTGATACTTGATCTATGTGTTTGCACAGTTGCACATAAACAGGTATAGAAAATGATTTGACATGTTTCATATATGTATTGTACCCCAAATCAGAAGTCTGTTTGAGGTACCAGCAGAGAAAACTGAACAAATCCTTTAGCAGGAAACCCAAAGTTTCTGGCAAAAGCAAATATATTTTAAATAGATTGCCAGTTACATAAATTTACTAGTTTTCTTGAGAATATTAGCTGTGGCTAAATACTCCCTAATGAGAGCCATGGGTTGCATAGTCAAACTATGTTAAGACACAGAGGATTACTAAAAATAATTCAATTTATTTCTGCAGCAGTTCATCTTTTTTACAACCATTTCCTTATACGCCCTTGTCTGTAAGTTTCAGATCAGTGAATTGAAAAAAAATCTGTTATGATAAACCAATTATAGGTTATATTTACCTGTATTTAGTAGCAATTTGATAGCAATATTAATTCTTAACTCTGGAGCTGGAAAATTATGTTTTATGAAATTTGCACTACATGCACTTTCAGGTTTTTTAATCATTGCCCATTTAATATAACTACATTTCAGATCAAATACAGCTTCCATTACTGGAAATAAAAAAGTTCTTGGTGGCTTCTGTGGGAGACCAGGTTCTTTGTTTCCTCTTCATTTGTAGATGTTGAGGTTCATCTGCAGTTCATATGTGCTCTCCTTCACAGTGTTTTACAGCAAACTTGAAGAAATCTGACTGGTTGTACAACTGTGTAATGACTTGTTCCTGAAAGTGTAGCACAAACTGTGATATTCATACCTATATTTAAGCATATACCTAAATGTACATAAAAGAGGGTAAGCATATTTTTTTCACATCTAAGTGTATACTTTGCATTTAGAAAATATGTAGTACAAAAAGCATGTAGGTTTATACATATAAACACCTACGTATTTTTAATGTACTTGAATTCTATTAAAAAGAAAAATTGACAGTGTCATAAAATAATTTTTTACCTGTATGGATATTAAGATGAGGATGAAGAGTTGTACTTAAAGAATAGCAGCTGCAAAAAAATTATTGTTTGGGAGTTCTTCCAAGTTCATGTTTATTGACGTCAACTTTGTCAACACCTTCCTTTAGAAACATTCAGCTCTGTTTAGCTGCTTGTTCTTTTTATGTCTAGATGTTGAATGTAACCAGCTGTAGGTGTTCTGTGCTGAGAGGGGTCAGAATCCTGTTGCATGCAGACATAATTTCTAAACAGATCTCACTTCAGTGATGCAGTTTCCTTCTATATGTCCTTTTTGTGTAGGGCCAGTACAGCCTTCCTGCTTAGTGTACTGGAAGCAAGGGGCACAAATATTTACTCCAGTTAAAAGTTTTCAGTGCCTTTTCTGTTTGGTTGTGTCCAGTTCCCATGATCTAAATGCTTCTAAGTACTGGGATGGAATTAGAGTAAATTAGTCATGTCTTCTGAAGCCAGTGTAATTGCCTAGGTTTGTTTTTTTTAACTTCCAAGACATTGCTTTTTCCATTTGAGTTTTTGGGGAACTTCTGCTAGTGGATGCCAGATTACTGATCATACTTTAAATATTCTGGATGAAAAGCACAGTAAAAGTTAACTGCCATTAAAATAACCTTGTGCAGTAAAATGATCAGTTTACTGTGACAACGCAGTTCTTTTGGCTTAATATAAGTTTCATCATCTTGGTTAGCTAGCTCAGTATAGGTGTGCACAAATGTGTTTACATTGGAAAGTGTTATTAATATAGCTTCCAAGTAAAAGTTTTCATAACTGTCCCTGAAATAGGGATGCAGTTACTTCAAAACTGCTCTGGTTTTGCAGAACTATAAAGCTGTATACTATGCAGAATGATGCCTGGTGATAACCTAGTGGTTTTGACAGCAGGGCTGTACCTACCTGAGGGCATTAATCATTGCAGCTGTTTGAAGGTGTGTTTTTCACACTCTGGAAACACACAGCTATGCCAGAACTTCTAAATATGAATTGAGATTTGAGAAAGTGACTTGACCAGAGGTTTGAGACAAGTCAAGAGATAAGGTAAATCCACATTAATTTCCCTATTCTCTGGTGTCTCTGGTAGTCCATTTACCTCCCTTACTCTGTGCTTACATTCACTTGTGAGAGATCTGGTTTCATTCCAGAAGTCTTTATGAGTTATGCATTGAAACTACTTGAACAGAATCATAACATGAATCAGTTCTGCTTGAGTATGTTACTATCAAACTGTTCAGATTTAAGACTGCACTTACTTTTGTCTAAGAGGGTTGTGCACTAACAAAACCTGGAAGAGTAGAACTGAAAGTATGAATGGCTTATTTCCTGATTTTATACAGTTTCGATTGGCTAACATGCCATATAAGAACCTCAATAACAACATAACTGAATTTTATGTTTGGGAGTATATAACAGGCATTAGATTTGAATTATTTTCTTGGAAAAAGAATCAAACCATGTGAAACATAAAGAGTTTGTTCACTGTGAAAACTATGTGAACATGGGAAAATAGGGCAACATTATGCACGAGAATGAGGGAAAATGAGGTAATTCTTGCAATAAGTCAGTATTTGTGTATTTTTTTTATAATGCAGAAATCTAGGAAGCTGAAGGATTATACTCTGCATCTATGTGTTACACATACATAGTTAAAAAACAGAAAAATTTTTACATAAAATATTTTAGCAATAAGGTATAAGAATGCATGTGTCACCCTGTGATTAAAGGAAGTCTTGGCTGTGTGGTGTTAAACAATAAACAGAAAAATCAAGGGCATGAATTGTGATATTTTTTAACAACCCAGACAAAAGAATATGCTGGAGTAGCCTTGCTGGATTGTCCTTGAACTGCCTTCTAATACATGGAATCAAAGAACATCTAAATCTGTTGCATTCTCTGTGTGTGTGTTTCTGACATTCCATTCATTATTGTTAATAAGTACGATACAGAGGACAGAGAAGCTCAGCTGGATGAGAGCTATTTTTCTTTAGCCTATTACCAGTGTTCAGCTCTTTTCCTCAGATGTTTGCTTGGGATGGATGGCAACAAATAAAAAAATAACTGTGAATGTAGTTTAGAGTTATGTACGTGTTTATGTAGGTTTCTTCTGAAATATAGTGAAGCTGATTTTTAGATAAAAACCTTGTTTGGATAGAGAGGAGGCAGATGATTTAATATCTCAGACAGTCAATGTATTTTGTTCAGCAGCAAATTTCTTACTGTGATTTTCTGAGAGGAAAGGTGGAAGGAAATGATGCTCTCTGACTTTCTTCTTAGTAAGGAGTTTGTTCAACTACTTCAAAATGCCCTCAGTGTACAACGAGGATGAAAGAATTAAAATTCAGTCATCAAATCCAGTCTTGACTCCAGCACCTGCCCAGCTTCAGGGGACAGGAAAGTTCTCTGATGGTGTTTGGGCAATGGGTGAAAAATCTTGTGAAGGTCAGTCCCATAAGTCACCTGAATGCAGCTTTTGAACTGAGCAAGGGGCTGTTTTTGTGGATACAGTAAATACAGAGTGGTTCCATGCTTATTAACTACTCAAAAGAAGAGTTGTACTCAAATGACCCTATTAATATACGTATTTTAAAGTGAAGTCCTGTAAGAAAACGTCTTTCTTACTCTTACAAGCAAGTGAATGGTTCCACTTTTGTCAAACTTAGATGTGAAATTACAATTTTGAAAGTCAATATGTACAAATATATATGTATCCATACACACATATAAATGAATACACAATAAAAATCCTCTGTTAACTTAAGTTTAAAGTGTAGCACACCATAAATTATTATTTTCAACTAATGATAATAACTAATATATTTAACTCACACAGGTATGTTAATCGATAGGGTGAGACTGTAAGGTATGTGTACTTCAGCTGAAAATTGTGAGATATGTGGTACATAGACACTCTGTAGTGGATTTGAATTTACCATTTTAGCTGTACTGATTGAGTACAACACATGCAAAGGGTCTAGTGTGTGGAAGATGTGCCAGCTCACTGCACGTGCCACCTCTATATTTGCAGAAGCCTGAGATGTCCCAAAATCTAGTAACCATATAGAGCAGCAGTTTTGATCAGGCTTCCAGGAATGTGGCAATCTGTACAAATGGCCAATTTTTCAATTTGTACAAATTTTCTGAGAAGAGAATATCTCTTAGAGGAAGATGCTGCCTGTGGATTACATGTGGTAGTCCCCTGCAAAGCATTATTTCTCCTGGAAGATATGCTTAGGAACATGAAAAACAAAGAGGTGATCAGTAATAATTTCCTTCTTTCTTTTAAAACTTGATGCTTTGAAACACAGTTTGGTCGTATCTTATATGTCTTATGAATTTCAAAAGCAGTTATCTGTGTTAAAAATGGGAAATACCTGATCTTTCTTAGGGATGGGTAATTCATATTTCCTGAAGACTGCCTTTTGTAAAAGTGTTTGGAAATTTTCATGATAATGTCTGTTGTCTTCAGTTAAACTAATTGCTACATATTGAGCAATGTGAATCAATTTCCATCTGTTTGAAGCACACTGTTAATAGTTATCACTGGAGAATTCAACTTATGCATTGTTTATTAGCAAGGGTGACATACTTCAGATATCGTAGTAATATCATTCAATGAAAACTATTATCACTTGTGCTGCTTTTTCCAGAGAAAAATATATATTTTCATAATTTAATAGTTTTTTGTATGGTGCATTCATTAAAATAAGTTATTATAAAGTAATTATAGCCAGCTGCACTATCTTCAAAGCAGTTCTTCAACATTCTGTGCAAAGGATGCGTGTTGTAAGTTAGAACGATGGAAACAAAACCTTGCCCATCTAACTGATTTTCTTCAGCAAAGAAATCATGCATGCTCCAAAACTCTGAGGATGCTTACATGTTTTTTGTTAGTGTTGCATCTGTCTGAATTTTTATCTCGAATGTCTTGATTGTAGGATTCTATGATGCAAACATATCTTTATATGATGAACGGCTGATCCTTCATCTCGCCTTCCTATTTCATATTGCGCAGTACCATGTATTATCACCAATTAATGTATATCAAAGCTTAGAGCAGGACTCTGCTCTTCACAGTGAATTGGAATTGTTTGTGATGGGCTAGAACCCTGGCTAGTGTAAAGGAAACTCAGCAAGATACTAGAACATGTCACAGGAGCATCTCAGTTTCCTGACTGCCTCTCAGGAGTTGATCTGGTTCATTTGTGTGTATGGTTTTACATTTCTTCTGTGACAGGTGGGGAGGAAGAATGTTCTTATTTGCTATAAAAGTTAGAGAGAAACACAATCCAGGAGCAAAAGCGAGCCATGCAATAAGGTTTTGAAAGTATGAAACACAGTTATTGATTAAATAATACTATTTCGTAAGACCTTTCAAATATAATGGCAATATGTAGCAATTTTGACACAACCTTTAGTCTGTGCTTCCTCTTTCAAGGTAAAGCATCTAAAATTAGTTGCTTACAAAACCACTTTAAGGTGGGCCTGATTTTCATGGCTGTGTACCCACCGTGCGTTTCAAAGACCTAACTCAATTTCACAGATTGAAAAGCCAAAGAGCACTTGTTGATTTTGGGGCGGCCTGAGCTGACATTGGCAGGTGCCTGTGGCAGTCCCACAGCTAGCTTAAAATGGGAGAGCAGAGTGCTGCAGGCAGCCTTGCAGAACAGCACTCTGCCTGCCCATCAGCAGGCCAGTGCAGGGGGAACTCTTGTGCTGTCCTGGTCTGGATAATTCAGTCACAGTGCTTCCAGTAACCTCCTCACCATGAGTGGTAATACATCCTTTAGGGATATCTGTACTGGCTTTAAACTAGCTAGGTTAAGCACCAGGATGATATACAATGTACTTGACTATTGAATTCTCCTTCAATTTCCTATATGTCCACGGATGGCTGCATGACAGGTGGTTGCCAAGTGCAACAAAACATAAACAAGCCTGCCAGGATCCATATCCTGTAATTAAAGTTTCACTGCCATTCCTGACAATTCTTCTCTGACTTCTCTTTTAATACTTTCAAACACCGGTTCCTCTGCTTACATGAAAGTCTTGTATTAAATATAAATCCCCTCTTGGTCCCTCACATTTTGCAAGATATGAATGACCATAATGTTCTGCAAAATATGAAGACAGATGGAAGAAGTTATACAATACACAGAGAGGGGAATTCCTCTTGTTCTTAAAATAATAGAAATGACATTAGAGGCAGACAACATGAAATAACTGATTTTGTCTCTTTTCTTCCTAAGATAGAATGAAAAGATTTAGAAGAGGCAAAAAGAATAATCATAATGGTTTCTAAAATTAGATTTTAAATATCAAAGAAAAGGAAAGATGTCAAAGGAAAATAGTAATAAGAACAAAAAATAAATTTTGAAATAATATAATCATAGAATTTAGGGGTTAGACCTTACCTTACATATCATTTAGTCCCAACCCTCCCTGCCATGGGCAGGGACACCTCCCCACTAGATCAGGTTTCCTGAAGGCCTTATCCAGCCTGGCCTTGAACATTGCCGGGGTTGAGGCAACCACCACTTCCCTCAGCAACCTGTTCCAGTGTCTCATCATCCTTAGGGTAAAAAGCTTTTTAAACTTTTTTATAATATCTAGTAATAACAACAGCAACAACAATAATAATAATAAGCATAAATAAGCTATAATTCTCTTCAAGAAAAATGCTCTTCTCTTTTGTATCCTACTAGATTCAGGAAATAAGCACATCATAAAGTTTCCAGCACACTGCAGGTTCAAACTTATGATGAGAAATTTAAACAGGGACTTTATTATCTGGGTGTATATTTGCCATGTGAAAACAGCTATAAAAGCTACCACCCTGTCCTGTGAGGCTCCTTTGGGATGAATGAAGAACAGTTTAAGCTGCAGCCTGATTTGTTGCAGTGAATAACTCCAGTTAGTCACTAACCATACTCTGTTTTTTCACGGCAGTTTGATCCATATGGAGCTTGACTTGCAAGTTCAGCTCTAAGTGAGATCTCTGATGGCTGCTGCTGCTCAGCAGTAGCTTTAATAGTGAACCACTAGAGGAGAAAGTAAAGAGTTGAGACTGAAGCAATGTGTTTTGCCTTCTCTTTTATTATAAATACTCTGACCTTTGGCAAGTCACCTTTTCTTAAGTACAAGTAAACCAATATAAGATAGTATTATTTACTTATTTCTGAAAGGCATTGTAAAGGGAGTTTAAGATGCATTTTGAAGGATTAATGTATTTTATTGATCTAATCCTCCAAATTGCCTAAAGGAAAAACCAGAAAAATGTGCTCAGTGCAATGCCATTTGGTACTAGTATAGTGTCTCGTTCTCTGACTCATAGCTCTGTTGAACCCTGATTAATATCTATATTGTCATAACAGTAAAGGCAATTACTAAGGCATTGAGAAAAGATATTAAATTAAAATTACACATCTGCTCAAGTCTAAAATTTTAAATCTTCTGTAAGTTTAATCTTGGAATCTAATAGATCTTATTGAATAGATTTATGTTTACATGATATTAGCATGTTAGTAGACTATAAAGTGGTCTTTCAATTACAGTATATGTCAGTATCTGTTACTGCTTTCATGTCTAACCATGTAACTTTCTCATTTAATATCTCCTTCATCTCATTTATTGGAGCTCCCCTTGCCATGTGTTGTCTTGGTAAAGTCATCATATATATGATAGCCCTCTTAGTTTATAATGTACGGAGTTGAATCAAAAATATTATTATTCATTTTGTATGTTATACACCTATGACAGATCTCAAGTTTGACTTTGAGCCCTAGGAAAATAATCTCCAGCAATGGATCTTAGGTTCTTATTCTAACATATTGACTCTGGTTTTGGTGAAAGTATTATTTACTGTTTAAAAGACCTTCTCCCTGATGGAGTAGTGCATCACAGGCTTCAGGGGTTCATGCTGAGAGAATAGTTATTGACAGGTTGATTAATATACTCTCTTTTCATCATGATTTCTTCTTTTAAGAGGCTAAGTGCCTGCTAATTGAAATACAGCAATAAAAGTAGGTAAAAGAGTGAAAGGGCTTTTCAATACATTTTCTATTTCGTATCCTTAACCTCAGTGTGCTAAGGTCCAGACTGTATTTCATAGGTAGCTATAGTAACCTATATTTGTGAACCATTTCATTTTTCTTTCACAGAGTTCAGGGCTATAGGAATAACCATTTTATTTTTGTTTGTTGCTGTCCAGTTATACATAACTTAATGAGAACTTCACAGTTGGAGCTGAACTGAATATTTTTCCTGTGAAGAAAAGCATTTGAATCGCATTTGTTTTGACTACATGTCTTTGGATTGATGTGGTGATAGGGTTTTTTTTTTGTTGGTTTGTTTGTTTGTGGGTTTTGTTTGTTTGGTTTGTTTTAAAATTACACATAACTTTCTGTGCATAAGAAATTATCAGGATCATTTTAAGGAACCTTTGTTCCTTGACTGCCTTCTGCTTTTCTGACTCCAAGGAAAGCTTTCTGTATTTGAAAGAATCAGGCCAAAGGTGTTTCTGTTCATGCAGTATGTCTTATAAAGTAGTTAGATTTCACAAATGCTCTAATCTGAAATAATTACACCTCTTTCTTCTGCAAGGATAGGCTGCACTATTTTGACATTTAACGAGAAGGAAAGAAAATATTATTGATTTTAAATGTCAGAGATAATTGTTTTCCCTATATATTATCAAGCAATTATACTAGCCATAAAAAAGTAGAGATGCTTAGCTGTGCTCTCATGCAGATAGATTGCAATTTTGGGAGCTGAATTTTGGATGTGATCTCATGCCTAATATGGAAAGTGGAACATAAGTGTATTGCATTTGCCACAGACGGTGCCCAAATTTACTCGGGAAATAACCTACAGCTTTGATTGCTGAGCCGGTGGCAAGCCCCATTGGACTACAGATTGCTGAAGGGAAACAGTGGAGTGCTGAAAGGAAGCAGATATATGGCACTAAATTCATTGTCTCTGCAGGACAGAGGTGAGCAACAGGGAACTATGGGAACAGAATTACCTAAGGAAGAGAAGACAGTTTGTGAATTAATCAGAGCATTTTACTTCCCATTAGGAAGTATGATGCAAGAGTCAATGATTTTGACTTGAAGAGACTATTGAAGTGGATAGCTAAGGAAGTTGGGATGAGGCTGGGATAAAATTGTGGGCTGCAACGACGTGCGCAGATTCTCTTGCCACCAGGTTGCTGGCCCCGTGGAGGACTGTTTCTGAGGCATTGAAAAAGCATGTGGGATTGAGAGAAAGGAATGCTACTCAGCCATCAGCTTCTCCTCTAGCTGAAATTTCTAATGCTAATAATAGCTGTGGGGCCCACGATGATGAACTTGATGATCTGGGTCTGGAACTTGATTTGTATTTCCCAGACCTTCATGACGTCTGGTGGAATATCTGCAAGAAAGCAGAAGATTCAGGAGATGATGAAATGGTGCAAAAACTGCGTGCTGCTTATCCAGATATTTATGAGCCGAATCAGTGACCTAGGTGGGAGGGGCTCTCTTTTAATATTATCAAAGAACTGAGGAAGGGAGTTTTTGAATTTGGCTTTTCTTCTCCATATGTCACTAACCTCCTCAGCTCTGTTACGAGAAGTTACCCCTTTTGTCCTCATGATTGCAAAACCTTGGCTCACTTGCTTTTGACTCCCACGCAATATTTTGTCTGGCATGGACACTGGAGGCAATTAGCTGAGCAGAAGGCATTGGATCATTTGGACCAACCTGCAGGACATCCTCTAGTGGTTGTAGGGATTGATCAGATTCTTGGAGAAGGGCAATATACTACCACAGCTGTGGTGGTTCAGCTCCCTGTTGCTGTTTTAAATGATTCAAAAGATCTGGCACTCCTAGCCTTCATGAAAGTGCCAGATTTAGGAAAGTTGCAGTGCTCTTTCACCAGCATCAAGCAGAGTCCCACTCAGTCATTTGTGCAATTCATAGATAAACTAAAAGAGGTTTTGGATAAGCAAGTTGAAAATGAAGAGGCTCTCAAAATAATTTTGTTGAAACCACAAATGCAGATTGCCAAAAAGTTTTAAGACCTCTGAATAATCCTACACTGTTACAAATGATTGATGCTTGTAATAAAATAGGAACTGTCAGACATCAATATGAGACCATGGCTACTGGATTTGCTGCCCTCCATCCTGATCAGAGGACCTGCTACTCCTGTGGGGAACCAGACCACCTTAAACAAAATTGCCCAAATGAAAAAATAAATTAAAAAAGATAGTTTCATCGGATTGCCCCAGGTGTAGAAGGGGTCAACAGTTTATGAACCAGTGGCATCCCGGTTTTGATAAGGATGGGACAACTCTTCTGGGAAACAAGTATCAGAGCGCAAGGAAAGGCCGCACCCTGACACAAGTAGCCCCGGTAAAACGTTTGGGATCTCAACCACAGATCTTTATGCAATGACCAATGCAAGTACCAGAGGGGACTCGGCCACTTCTGAACCAACAGCCTTAGATACCACAGGTGTTAAGACTGCAGCCATGGGCATGTGGGGTCCTTTAGGGGGAAAAAGCGCCCTAGTATTGGGTCATTCTTCTGTGACTATTCAGGGACTCTTTGTCATCCATGGAGTGACTGATGCTGACTATCAAGGTGAAATTAAAATCATGATATGGACCTCCATGCCTCCATGTTTTATTCTAAGTGGCTCATGCATTGCACAGCTAGTATATTTTGATGCCTATACCCTCCGTGCCACTGACTCTACGAGGTGGGTGCAAGGTCTTGGATCTACAGGCTTGCCCCTTATACAGTGGGCCCAGAAGCTTTCCTTGTCTAGGCCAGTCTTGAAATGTTACCTAGAGGGAGGGAACCCAAAATGGACCATTCAACTGTTGGGTCCGCTTGATATGGGAACTGATGTGACTGTTGTTTCAGTCCCCCACAGTGGCTGGTTGTCACTGTTTCTGTGGCACTTTCTGGCACTGGAGGACAAATCCTGCCTAAACAGAGTCAAACTTTGATATAAATTATTGGACCAGATGGGAAAAGGGCAGCAGTGTGAACATTCATCCTCCCCACTCTTCTCACATTATGGGGATGTAATTGTCTGTCTCAATGGGGACTTAGTATAGCATCAAATTTATCCTAGGGGCCACTTTAATGCAGCACACCCTCAAACTAACATGGAAATCAAACTCTCCAGTATGGGTGGATCAGTGGCCCCTAACACAAGAAAAACTGCATCATTTACAAGATTTTGTGTCTGAACAGTTAGCAGCTGGTCATATTGTACCAACCACTGTCCATGGAATTCTCCTGGTTTTGTGATTCATAAGAAAAGTAGCAAATGATGTTTTTTTTGCATGATTTGAGATCAATTAATGCAGCCATGGATGATATGGGCTCCTTGCAACCAGACTTGCCATCCGTGGTGCTCCTAAGTTTGTGTTTTCTGTGCCTGCATTAAATGTTGCTGAACCCAGCACAAGATACCATTGGACTGTACTGCCACAAGACATGAAAAGCAGCCTGACCATTTGTCAATGGTTTGTTACTAATGCTCTTGCTCCAGCTTGCCTTAAGTTGCCTAACACACTTATTTATCATTTATATGGATGATATTTTGATCATGACACAAACTGCTGCTGAAACGCAGCAGGCATTGTCTGGAGTTCTGGAAGTTGTTAAGCAAGCAAAATTAGAGATAGCCCCAGAAAAGGTGCAAAACACTTTGCATTGGAAGTATCTGGGCTGGAGGATAACAGCACATTGAGTTATGCCGCAACCTTTGAGATTGATTTCGAAAATTGATACCCTAAATGATTTACAGACACAGTTAGGTGGTATTAACTGGGTTAGACCTTTGCTCAGGATAACTAATGAAGACTTGCATCCCCAGTTCCAACAAGATCTGAGCCTGACCTCTCCATGAGTATTGAATGCTTCAGCTCAGGCCACTTTACAAAAAGTTGCCACAGCGATATCTGCATGACAGGCACACAAATATCACCCTGACTGTGCTTTCCAGCTCCTAATATTGAATCCAACTTCCCAACTGTATGGCTTGATATTTCAATGGGAAGAAACAGGGAAGATCATGATCCTCTCCTTATTAAAGAATGGATTTTTCTACCATACCAGTTTGGGAAAACTTTCACGACCCAAGTTGAAATGTTTGCAGCTTTGATACAGAAAGGCCGGCAGTGGCTGCTGGCATTGTGCGGTAAAGAACCTGCTGATATTATTCTCCCAGCGTCTATGCACATGATCCAATGGTTGCTTCAAGTTTCAGTTTGGTTTCAAGTTGCTATGGATGGTTATCCTGGAACTGTGTCCATCCACCGGCCAGGCCATAAGCTCATGCAACAGCATTCTAACATTCGGATTGCCCTAAATGTAGCCCTATCCTCTTAGATGCTGTAACAGGATTTACGGATTGATCAGGAAAATCAGGACACGCAGTTATTGTTTGGCAAGACGCTTCAGGACAGTGGCAGTCTGATGTCACGGTAGTTCCCCACAAATAGTGGAATTGACAGCGGTTGTCAGAACGTTTCAGAAATGGACTTGCCCTCTTAACATTGTAACAGACTCAGCGTACCTTGCTGGTGTTCTTTCTCACATTGAAGCCTCCTATTTGAAGGAGACTGCTCATGAACAGTTGTTTATGTTATTTTATAGCCTACTGAATCTAATTTCCTGTCGCCTAGCCCCTCTTATATTGTGCATATTTATCTCATACTACTACCCTACATGGTCCTTTAGTAGAAGGAAATAGGCAAGCAGATAAGCTGGCAGGAGTCGCTGTCCTGCCCAACATCTTTGAACAAGCTTGCTTGCCGCATGCTTTTTACCACCAGAATGATAAGGTATTGCAGAGAACTTTCCATCTTAGGACACTGCTGGTCAGCATGTTACACTTTCTTTGTCCTATGGTGTGAATCCCCAGTAACTCCATGCCTTAGAGTTATAGCAAACTGATGTCACTCACATTCCAGAGTTTGGCACCTTGAAGTGTGTTCATGTGTCTGTGGACACTTTTTCCAGTGCCATCATTGTCTCTTCGCACACTGGGGAAAAATCGAAAGATGTTTGTAAACCTTTTTATTAGCTTTTGCTACTTTAGGTGTTCCTGCATGAATAAAAATGGACAACGGTCCTGCCTACTCATGGCAGAAATGTCAGTGGTTTTTGCAACAGTGGGGTGTTCATCACCTTACTGGGATTCCGCACTCCCCTACGGGTCAAGCAATTGTTGAAAGAACCCACAGTTCTCTAAAGTCAATGTTGTTAAAACAAAAATGAGGGAGTAGGGGCTTTGACCTCTCAGGAATGACTTGCCAAAGCTATATATGTTTTGAAGTTTTAAAATCATTGGTCTGATGATGGTGTCCCAGTCTTAAAACATTTTGTCTTGATGGCAGACAACAAGACTGATGTGTCTGGCAAAGCCACCATTTTGGTCAAAAATTTAGAATGAGGTAAATGAGAAGGCCTGTTTCAATTATTAACCTGGGGTCGAGGTTATGCTTGTGTTTCCACAGGTCACGGTCCACAATGGGTCCCAGTTACATGTGTGCAGCAATCTGTTACACCTCTGTCACCATTGCCGCAGGGATCAGGCCCCCCCCCGCGAAGAGGAGTGTGGGACACCAACGTAGTCCAGGCTGAAATAGGTTCCTGCATGTTGTGTTCAATCACTGCAATCACCCTTGTCCTTACGCTGTTAACAGGGCATGCTATCTGGCTTCCTTCAACCCCGAAGACTAACATCTGGGTAACTTTAGCTAATGTGTCGGGACAGGACACATTAAGCCTGCTGTCTGCTTCTCCAGAAAACCCTTTTACAACCTGCTTAGTAGGACAACCATTAGACACCGATAAATGGCCCACGCCATCTGATGTGAGTGCAACTGTATCCTTCAGTCAAAGCCTGGTTGACCTTTGGGATTTCTGGGCTCCACACCTGCCGATCAATGACCTGAAGCCACAAGAATTAGAGTTGTTAGGACTATTGTTTGGTTTTTAAATATTCAGGTTTAGAATAAGTAATGAATCAAATTGTAAATGCGATGATAGGTTAATATAGAAATGCTAGCTTGTGGTGTAATTACACTAGTACTAGGGTGTTGAGAGCTAACAGTAAACCACTCAGGCTGCTCCTAGGGCAATTTTTAATTTGTGGAGACTGTGCCTGGTCTGGCATTCCATCGTATATAAAAGGAAGTCCTTGTAGTTTAGGAAGACTAACCTTGCTAACTCCTAATATATCCATGATCAGAATTCACAAAATAAAGAACACCCAACATCACAAAAGAGCCACACATACTTTTACCTCAGAATGCCAAGATGACATGGAATTCTAGAATCCAGGTGAAATTACAACAGCCTCAGTATTTGCACCAGGAGTTGCCGTGGCTAAAGCACTAACTGTATTGAATAGACTGGGCTACTGGCTAGCAAAACAAAACAATGCAATCTCCCAAGCCTTAAGTTAGACAGGGACTTAGTTAGACATGCAGCACTTCAAAATAGATTTCCTGTTGTTAGCACAAGGTCATGGATGGCAAGATTTTGATGGCATGTGTTGTATGAACATTTCTGACCATTCTCAGGCCATTCACAGTAGCATCCAACAACTGCAAGAAGGTGTACACAGATTTCAAGTAAATGATGAATGGAACTGGTTTAACAAATTAGTAGGTAGGTGGGGTTTAACAGGATGGTTAGTCCACCTATTGAAGTAAGGTGTTCTCTGTTTCATTATTTTTGTACACATAATTATATGTATACCCTGTTTGCTATAATGTGTACAAAAGGTGATTGCCAACTCCTTGCATTCTGTCTTAACGGTTGAAATAAAAAGAAAGGGGGAGATGGGGGAGTAGACCCTGTGTTACTGGATGAGTGCCACGATGTCCTTGCACTGGTCAGCAAGAAATTGTGGGAGCTGTAAGTGTAAACAGCACCTGGAAGGAGGAGGCGGAGAAGAGGCCTGACTTTTGCTAAGGACAGTAGATATTATGCAAATGAGGGATAAGAAAAAGGAATTATGGGCAGACAAATATGCAGGAGTATGCATGATATGAAAGTACTGAGGAGTTGTATTAAAGCTAGCTGGTTGAGAAAATAAAGGTCTTCGTGTGTGAACAGTGACAGAGTCTGTGCCTCATTGCCACACTGGAGAAAGCCATTAATCTTCTTTCCTTCTCCGTGGGGAGAAGTGGGTCTTCCCTTCCACATTTATTCAAATACTGTTTAACGTCCATCAATGACTTGGATGAGGGGACAGAGTGCCTCCTCAACAAGTTTGCTGATGACAAAATACTGGGAGGAGTTGCTGATACCTCACAGGGCTGTGCTGCCCTTCTAAGGAACATTGACATGTTGGAGATATGGGCAAAGAGGAACCTTCTGAAATTCAACAAGGGCATGTGCAGGGGGACCACAAGGCAGAGATCTGAAATTTTTCCTGTTAGTATTACTTCTTATGGATAATTCTCTTGAATTATGGTTGTGTTATCATACCAGAACCAGTAGTCCTGCAAACTTGAAAATATGCAGCTTTTTGATAGCAAATAATTGCCTTCTATTTTCGAAAGCTTCCTCTTTCATTTTAGATTTTTAGGTGTAAAGACCAACAATTCCAAAGAACAAGCAGAGACTTCAGGGCCTTGGAATTGTGGCTGAGGGATTCTGGAGCACAGGTTGTTTTCTTCACAATCCTTCCTGTGGCAGGCTGTGACATTGGGAGAAACAGATGGACCCAGTCTATTAACACATGCATACATGACTGGTGTCACAACCACAGTTTTTGATTCTTTGACAATGGATGGCATATGCAGCCCAGCTGAAGTGCTTGCTGGTCAAACTAAAGGGCAAGAAGGAAATACACAGGCAATGGACGCAGGGACAGGTATCCTGGAAAGAGTATCGGGATGCAGTTGTGTAGCATGAAGTTGTGTATGGCAAGGGTGAGAAAGGCCAAGATGAAGCTGGAGCTGAACTTGGCAAGGAATGCTAAGAGTTACAAAAAGGGCTTCTAACCAGAAAAGGAAGGTCAAAAATGTGTACTACCCCTAAAAAACAAGGCCAGCAAGCAGGTAACTATGAATGAGGAGAAGACTGAGGTACTCAACAACTTTTTTGCCTCAGTCTTAAACGGCAACCTCTCTTCCCACATCTCTTGCATGGATAGACTGCAAGATAGGGACTGGGAGAGGAAAGTCTCTCCCACTATAAGAGAAGTTTGGGTTCATGATCACCTGAGGAGCCTAAATAGACATAAGGTTATGGGACCTGATGAGATGCATGAGAGAATTAGGATTGTTCAACCAGGAGAAGAGAAGGGTCCAGTGTGACACTATTGCAGGCTTTCAGCACCTTGGTCCTTTCCAACCCAAACCACTCCATGATTCCATGATATTATCACTTCCTAATTTTATTCCTTGAGTTGTAATATGCATTTTTGAAAGTATTAATTATAAAAATCTTAATTGAAAATAAGATCATACATCTTACTGCAAGATGCATAGGCTTCATATTGTGTTATTATTCTTGTTTAAAAAGTTACACCACCAACTTCCCTTGCCACCACAAGTAAGAATGAAAAGCGTATTCCAAGCTGCAGATTACACCTGAACAGACTAGTAAATTACTCATAGCCAGTTATGTGTCCTAAGTTCTTAGATGTTGTGTTTTGAATTACAGTGATAATTTTCACTTTTAAGATTATTCTATAAACCCCAAATATTTTTCAAAACCCCAAATCATTTTACATTTCTGTTTCTGCATTTTGGGTTTTAATATAATAGAATATATTTCATATTTAAATATATCAGATACCACTGGTCCATTTTGCATTTAACTATTTTGAAATAAAATCTGGAAGAATAGTTGATTTGAATTGTCACATATGACTTTTTATATTAAAAGTTTTAGTCTGATGATGATGATCATTTTCTGCTGCTTAAGCTGTTTGGACAGAAAACCAACCCTGCTGAAGCAGTTGCAAGATTCTTGATGGACCTGCAAATCATCTTGCATTTATATGAACTGATTGAAGTTCGTTACTGAACCCTTGCAATTGCCACAGAGCAGTTAGAAATACTTAAAACTACTTGCCATTGCACTAAATGGCTACTTTACAGAAAGAGGAACTTCCTTTCCTTTACGCTTGACATTGACACATTTATACATTTTTAGATCACTTTCCAGAAATGTGCCACTCAATAATTCTTCATCAGAATTAATTGGCACCTCAGTTGGTCCTGTGAGAAAAGCAGTAGCTCTCACATAAATAAATTAAGGTGCCTGGGAGTAGTCCTGGGTACTGAAACAAATCCACCTGCCGTGACACGTCTGCAGTCGAACCACATGCACCTCTGATTTCAGAAACAGCTTCTGAACCGTTCTAGCTGCCTGGGAATTTTTCAGAGTGTGCCAGTTAGAACAGGCCAAATTTGTGCCAGGAAATGGTCAAATAATTTAACTAGAAGAGGTAGTTGAATTACAATGTCTAGGAAGAGGCAGTGACATAAAGAAGAGGAGCATAAGATATTTAAATTGGACATGTGGTCAAAGTGCCTCTTCCTAACTTTGAAAGTTATACACTAAAATTCCCCTTTAGTTACAATTTTTTACAAATCTTATTTTTTCAGAGGTTTTCCCCTTTCCAGTTTATACATTTCTTTTTGGTCCTTTGATTTTTTTTAAAAGCGAAAGTATGAAAATGAAATTCAAATCTAATCAACATTACTAGTATTCCAGATTTAATATTTCTTTATGGTTTTCCAAAAGTAAAGCTGACTCAGCATTTAGAATGGTGTGATGTGTAGGTCTCTGTGTCCATAGAACCTATGAAGGTATTCTTAGTGATATCTGAAAGAATGTAGGGTTAGCTTGGTTTTTGTTTGTGGGTCTCAGAGTACTGTTGGCCAGCTTTTTCTTGGTCATTCTGGAGTCTGTGAAGCTCATTTTCTGCAGAGATGTCATTTTGGATGCAATTGAAAAACTCTGCAGTAACTTTTCAGAAAATAATATCCTTCAGTCTTAGGCTACATTTCCTGTCAGATACAGAAAATTTAATGTAAACATGACAGCATTATTATTCCCATTAATGCAAAATATGCTTTAAAAGCCATTCACAGCTAACTTTGAAAATGCATTTGGCTTCTGTCACTCTTACAGGAATTTTTCTGCAGTACAGGATGTTATAATAACATTATAGTAATTCATAATGCTTGTTAAAGTATTTACTTTTATAGGTTGTATATCACATTCAAAATTACAGTTCTCAAGGTCAGAATTTTTTACAGCATTATGATGCAGCTATTTTATGTAGTATATTTAATACCATATATTTAATACTATATAGTACAGAAATTAATGAGGAGTAGATTTTTATATGAAAGATTGCATTACTTTTGTAATAAACTTCTAAAAAATGTGATGTTATTTAAATGTCACATTTTGAAAAAGTTTATTATAAAAGTAAGAACAATTATACACATCTTTGACACTGCTGCAATGGATCATTTAACAAATAGTTTGTTAAGTAAACACAAAACTTTTTCCATTGCTCTAGATTTCTTGTTTCTTTTATTTTTTCCCCTCAAATTCATGTATTCAAAATTATCCACTGGTTCATCCCTAGTTTTAGCTTGCAAGTTATCAGTTCAGAATGACTATCCGAAGTCAGAGCTGTCCTCATTTCTGCTGAAGATAAGGCCACATGAGATGCTTTTCTGCTCTTATCAGGTGAGTGAACATGATGACCTATTTGTGCTCAGCAAAAACCCAGGTGTCAGCAGAGCACATTCAACTGTCCTATAGCTATAAAGTGATATGAAATATAATATGAATATCCAGCAGTTTTTAGCCCTGTAATATAGTCAGCTAGAGCACTTAGATCTCATCACAGCTAAAGCCTAAATTAATGTAGCTGAATGTGCAGCAGCTTTCTATGTTTGAGTTTCAGAAATCAGGTGCTTTAGGAGATGGATCAACCTGCCACCAAGATCACTTATATTGCAAACACAGAGTTAACCCTCCATAGGTGTTCTTGAGTATTTACTTGAAGTTTACTAACCCATGAACATGAGTATATTCACTTTGTAGAAGATTTGTGAGCAAAGATTGAAAGAACACAATTTGTTTCACTTGTAGAAAGACTATATTGGAAATATTTATTTTTGTAGTCTTTTTCAGTTGTGTAAATATTGAAGAAAATGTATATAAAAACTGTTAAAGGATTTGGACCCATAAGAACATACTTTTTTCTTTATGCTTTGGAGGCACATGAGAGGGAACTCTGTTTTAGTAACATTTAAGCTGAGAAAATATTCAATAGAATTAATTTTTTCCCTTTCTAATTTAATGCTATGCTTCTGAGATGAATTGTCTTTTCTCTAATTTATATGAGAAAAGAGGACCCCTTAAATTGGTAAAATCTCTGGCAGACATTTTTTCAAGTCTTTTATTCTAAACCTTTGACAAGATTTCACTCCTCTTTCAGATTAACAAGCAGAGTATTTTATCTTACATTCCAGAAAAATTAGTGTGGATTTATAGCTTTGTGATTATTTTATTGTTAGTTTTACGTTTTAGCTCTGAGTCATGTAACCTTTAATCTACTTTCATTTAAAAGCCCCATTAAGGTCCTTTAATGCTTTCCTATTTAGAATATCCTTGAGGGATGCTTTACTATACCTTTGTTTTTGTCCATCTCTCCAGTATTTTGTGGCAATATTGTTTGGTTGTACCTTGGAATAAATAATTATTTAAGGGATTTGAATTAGTTTCTTTTATTTCTCTCATGATACAGAATTGACCTTGCTTAGGTGGAGAAAAATCAGTTAGTTGTGTTCAGATTTATTCAACATTTAAATCTGAACTATTGTCTATTTAAATCCGAACTATTGTACTATATATATTCAGGAAGTAAATTCTAACAGGATTATCATCTCAAATGTTATTTTGACCTTTTATAAACAAAAAGGCCTGCACAGGTTATTTTTCAATCCTAATACATTAAAAACACCAGAACTGTTCTCTGGCACTGAGGCCAGTGGACATGGCAGTGTCTGCTTCATTATTATTGAACCGGACTAACATTCCAAGATACAGTGGCCATATTAAACTGGCTTATCCTATCTCCTAAACACTGTTTGTTAGGACAGAGATTCATCTGACTTATCTCTCTCCGATTGTCCTGAGTCCAATACCAGGGGATAGTTCTAAACAATTGAACAGTGTAGTAGTGCCTTTACCTGAGAACTGGCACTTGCAAAATTATTAGTTGCAGTCAAGAGGTGTGTTTTCGTTGTGCTGGTTTTGGCTGGGGTAGAGTTAATTTTCTTCACACTGGCTAGTATGGGGCTGTGTTTTGAATTTGTTCTGAACACAGGGTTGATAATGTAGAGATACATTTGTTATTTCTGAGCTGTGCTTGCACAGAGCAAAGGACTTTGCTGCTTTCTGTACTGCCACCCTGGCAGGGAAGTTGGGGGTGCATGGGAGGTGGGGAGGACACAGCTGGGACAGGTGACCCAAACTGACCATAGGGATATTCTATACCATATGACCTTGTTCTCAGTATTTAAGGTGGGGGAAAGAAGGAGGGGATGTGATGGTATTTTTCTACCCAGATCACTGTTACACGTGATGGGACCCTTCTCTCTCTGGGACAGCTGAACACCTACCTACCTGTCCATGGGAAGCAGTGAATTAATTCCTTGCTTTGCTCGGCTTTTGTGTGCACTCTTTAGTTTCCCTATAAAACTGTCTTTATCTCATTCCATGAGTTTTCTAGCTTCTACCCTGCTGAGTCTCCCTGATCCTAC
>NW_008681064.1:0-2447 GCF_000695815.1 Acanthisitta chloris | reverse complement strand
AGTTGCTGGCTGGGGCTAAACCACCATAACAACATCCAAAACTGCTTTCAGTGGGGCATTGACCAGATATGTCTTCCCCAGGAAAATTGCCAGAAGCCTGAAGTTGTAGGAATGTTCATTAGCCCTGTGGCACTGAAGAGTTCAATAGCAAAAAACCATCTTGGTGTCCACAAATAAGACATTCTTCCCTCATTCTTTAAAGGCCTGCTCTGTTGTCAACACAGTTTGCCTAACATGAACAGAAGAAGGTTTCACAAAGTGAAGCAGTGGCAGCCACTTTTGCCCAGGATAAAGTACGAAGAAGTACTGAATGTGTGTGTCTATTTTATAGACCAACCTGAAGGTAAGAGGATTACATAGAAGATTGGAGATTAGTTCAGTCTTTCTCTCTGAACAGATTTAGGTATTTCTTGCACCAGGTAAGAAAATGTCCTTCAGACTATCTTTCAGCTGTTCAAGTGACTGAACAGACACAATTTAGCCAGAATCTGTGAAAATAATGTAAGATTTTTTTGGACCAGACAGAGAGAAATGAAATTGGTGATCCACAGGCATAGGGAAAACTGGTGTCTAGCATCTTCACCAAAGACTTTTTTTGTCTAGCTATAGTGCACCGTAAAACAGATTGGAGAAGTGGCTTTGAGCAGTTGTGTGCTTCTCAATTCCATCATTGTCTTCAGTAGCTTTGTGGTTAAGACAGTCAGATGAAGAAAAGGAGAGATAACTTTAATTTGTTTCAGACAAGGCAGTGAATTAAACTTGATTCTTCTGCTTCTGGGGAAATGTTCCAACACATTGAGCAGGAAAGGGAGATAGGAAGAGAGTGAAACAGTGACCATATTGTTTGCAATGAAAACCTGGACCCTGCTGTGTTTTTAGAAGAGCTTTGGCACCATTCAGCAGAAAAAGGTCAAAGATAATCCTAACTGGAAGAGGTATGCCTGTGTGGCCTAACATATTTTATTGCTCTCCTGAAAAGGACACATCCATCCTCTGTCTTCAGCAGTGCTCATCATTAACTGAATTTGCACATGGAGAATTGCATTTTGAGATGGCCATTTCTTTAAGAACAGAGATGTTTCATGAGAAGCATTTTGGTTTTGACTATTAGAAGTGGAAAAAGTATGTAGACTCTCAAAAACAAGGAAGAATTCATGTAAATTCATATGTATTTATTGCTAGTTGCTTACATTATTTAAAACCATTACGGATTTTGAGAACTGATAATGTAACAACATGTCTATAGAAAAGTCCTTTTCTGTCACTTTGGGACTTGGAGTATAAATGATAGAGCAGCATGAGAATGACAGCTAACACCTCCAAACTAGGCCCAGCAGTCATTGTTGGTAATTACAAAATCTCCCTGGCTACTTGGTTGATCATACAGACAAGCTTTTAAAAAGACTGTGAGATAGTCATGCCTCATTTGCTGCCAATATTTAATAATTTCTGCAAAGCACCTTGGGTACTTTGCTATTACAATGTTAAGGGTCTGTTTTCTCTCTTGCGGGTTGTAAATGCTTCAACTGAAAGGTTTCCACTTCAGTCATGGTCTGGAATTTATTAAAGTAATCAATAAAGCTGTGAGTCTTTCATAACCTCCTGTCTGAACTGCTAGATTTTTTGTTGAATGAAAAATATCTGCGTTTCATGAGAGACATTTTTGGCTTAATGTACCTCTGCTTTGACAAAGAATTTTTACCTTCACTTTCTGCCCTATTTTTTTAATAAAGTTGAAGCATAAAATTGTGTTCTTTCCCAATATTATGCAAATTTCTTAATTTCTCTGCCTTGGACTAAGGTTTTAAAGACATAGGCTATGTGTTTTCTCCTTAAGAGCTCATAATGATGCAGCCTATCTGAGAAATACAATTTACATAATGTCTGTTACCAAATACATTGCCGTTAGTTTTCAGTTGAAGAGAATAAAGGTCAGTCATATTCAGTAGTACTAAAAATTATACAGCAGGGAATGAGAGCATGTAGTGATGCTCTATAATCTGCCCACACTTGGCATATAATATATGCACCTGTCCTAAGTGCTTTGCATAAGGATACAACTAGACAAACAGCTACTTTAAAGCTATAAAAGCATAGTTTAATGCATCAAAGTGAAGAAAATGCTATCAAAATAATAAAAAGTGAAAACGAAGGCACAATAAGAGAAAGTTAGAGAAAAGAAACAGTAGGAAGTAAGAACCACTAACATGGTTTCTTGCTGGAGACATCCCAGAGCCCCTCCACCCTGTACACCTTGTCCTTGGCCTGCCTGCACACACTGCACTTTCCTTTCTAATGGAAGGGAGATGAAGAGGTCATGAACAGGTACAAAAGAAGAGATGGAGTGTTGCACCAGGACAGCAATTTTTAGAGATATATGGTGGCTTGCATAGGTGGCAAAGTTTATGTCACGGGGTGGAGAAATTTGCAGATGACACAAAGTTGGG
>NW_008681063.1:22424-23393 GCF_000695815.1 Acanthisitta chloris | reverse complement strand
TGAGTTACTGGTTGGGGGTACTGGTACTAAGTACCAGTTAATGTAATTAATAATTTATACCGGTTAAAATATTTTTTTTCTTCTCTCCCCACCACTTTCTTCATGAGCTGATACAGCTGTCATAGCTGCTTAAAACAGTTGGAAGAACCTTCCAGTGTTGCAGTGTATTCTCAGTGATTTAACTTTTCTGTCAATAGCATGAACATTATTTAAACCACGAGCACTATTTAAACTACAAACATTATTTAAACATAAAGGCAAATTCAAAGCTAGTCATGATTCTACTAACGTGAACCTACTTTGGAATTAAACCAGCAGAAATCAATTCTGATGGCCTTTAATTGAAAAAAATATATTTTATTTGTTAAGAAGGTGTCTGATGTAAAAAGTGTAGGGTGCTGTAATCATATCAAGAAATTGAGAAGCTTTTTTTGTATTTCTTTGGATGTGTTGGGGTATGGACATTGCTATAAGAAGGATTAAAGGGGTTTGGACCAAATATTGACAAGACACCAGAAAATAAACTCTCTATACATATAGACTTTATCTAGAACAATGTTTAGAAGAGGGGTCATTTGCTATAATGAAAGAATGTACTAGTCAAAAAAATTTACTTATATTTTGAAAATATTATTATGAAAAGATGAGCTATATTATACTTACCTGGATAAGCCTTTGTTGTGGTTTAACCCCAGCCAGCAGCCAAGAACCACACAGCTGCTCACACTCCCTCCTCCTCCCTTTTCCCCCCCAACCCGGAGGAATGGGGAGGAGAAAATAAAATAAAATATGTAGGTTGAGATAAGAACAGTTTGGTAATAAAGAGCAGAATCAGCTAAAATGCTATGGATAATAAAAAGAAAATGAAAGGAAAAAAAACAACAAAAATCAGTGATGCACAATACAATTGCTCACCACCTGTGAACAGATGCAACCCCAAACTTCCCCCTGGATTCTCCTCTTCCTGCT